>NC_060886.1:32321789-32405973 GCF_014805685.1 Silurus meridionalis | reverse complement strand
AGTGTGTGTGTGTGTGTGTGTGTGTGTGTGTGTGTGTGTGTGTGTGTGTGTGTGTGTGTGTGTGTGTGTGTGTGTGTGTGTGTGTGTGTGTGTGTGTGTGTGTGTGTGTGTGTGTGTGTGTGTGTGTGTGTGTGTGTGTGTGTGTGTGTGTGTGTGTGTGTGTGTGTGTGTGTGTGTGTGTGTGTGTGTGTGTGTGTGTGTGTGTGTGTGTGTGTGTGTGTGTGTGTGTGTGTGTGTGTGTGTGTGTGTGTGTGTGTGTGTGTGTGTGTGTGTGTGTGTGTGTGTGTGTGTGTGTGTGTGTGTGTGTGTGTGTGTGTGTGTGTGTGTGTGTGTGTGTGTGTGTGTGAGAGAGAGATTTACTCCACTGTTAATAAAATTTCTCCTGTTTTGTCCACCATCAATAAACACACACAGATCAGAAAAGGCTTCAGAAGTTAGTGTTAGAGAATAGAGTAGAGGATGGATGATGGATGATGGATGATGGAGGGTGGAGAGTAGAGGAGCTCACGCATGGCTGAAGGGGCGATAGGAGGAGCAGGGGCCTGCCGGGCCGGAGCAGCAGATGATGATGGCGGCAAAGCACCTGTAGTGAGCCGGTCGCCAAAGCGTGTGCAAAAATCCCATGATTTCCTGCACGCCAGTAGAGAGGTTCTGGATTTGTTGCTCCTGCGCGCTTGTTGGCGAGCCAAGGCCGTTAAGCGGCGCTAGAGGCAGGTACATCCACGGGATCCATGTTGGCCAGATTGTTCTGTCAGAAAGTTAGGGTTATAGGATCCAAGGCAGATGCAAAAGGAGCAGGGGAGAAAGGCTGTGCAGAGCTGAATCGGGAAGCCGATTCAGGAGCCGATTCAGAGAGCCGATTCAGAGAGCCGATTCAGAGAGCCGATTCAGAGAGCCGATTCAGAGAGCCGATTCAGAGAGCCGATGTGCGCGAAGGGTGAGGATTCGAGCCGGAAACCAGAGCGCGTTCAGCGCGAGCAGAGCAGAGCCGAGCCGGAAACCAGAGCGCGTTCAGCGCGAGCAGAGCAGAGCAGAGCAGAGCAGAGCAGAGCAGAGCAGAGCAGAGCAGAGCAGAGCAGAGCAGAGCAGAGCCGAGCCGAGCCGAGCCGAGCCGAGGGAACGAGCGCGTTCAGCGCGAGCAGAGCAGAGCAGAGCAGAGCAGAGCCGAGCCGGAAACCAGAGCGCGTTCAGCGCGAGCGAAACCGAAGGACAGAATGTTCAGGTCAGAGACAACGAAACAAACAAAAGAACAAACAAACAAAACAGAATACGCTGGAGAGTGCTCAGGGCAAGCCTAAAGACAATCTGGCACTGACTGGAGGATTCAGGCGTCCTTATAAGTGCCAGAAAATCATACACCAAATCCGTGCAGCTGGTTGGGAGTGGGCGTTTCCTCTGTGGTTGAGGCGGTAATACCTGAAGTGCTCAAGCGGGCTGACAGTACCCCCGCCCAGGGCGGCCCAGACGCCCAACAGGCTGCCAGGTGGGCCCGATGAAAGCCAGCAATCAGGTCAGGGTCCAGGATAAGCGGGAGGGGACCCAGGAGCGCTCCTCAGGACCATAGCCCTCCCAATCCACAAGGTACTGAAGGCCCGGCCACGACGGGAGCGGAGCAGGCGGCGCACGGTGTAGGCAGGACCCCAGCAATGACCCGGGCGGGCGGAGGGGCCTGGCGGAGGGCACCAGGAGCAGGCCTGAACGGGTCGAACCTAGACACATGAAGCGTAGGGTGGACCCGGAGCGCCCTGGGAGCCTGAGCCGGAGGGCCACGGGATTAATAACCTTGGAAATGGGGAAGGGGCCGATAAAGCGCGGGCGAGCTTCCGACAGGTGGCCTTAAGGGAAGGTCCCAGTGAGAGCCACACACGTTGCCCGGCACGGTAGCGGGGGCTAGGCACCGCCACGGTTGGCCCCTGGCAAAGCCTTATGCCATTCTTGAGCAGGGCTGCTCGGGCCGTCCTCCAGCCTCGGCAGTGACGAAAGAAAAGAGGCGGCAGAAGGAACGGCGGACCGGGGTTCCTGGTTGGAGAAAACCGGCAGAAAACCGTGGACCACCTGGAAGGCGCAAGTCCTGTGGCAGCAGTGGGAAGAGTGTTATGGGCATACTCAATCCATAAAAGTTTGTCCGACCAGGAGGAGGGTTCCCGACTGCAAAGGAGGCGGAGACCGGTCTCAAGATCCTGGTTGAGCCTCTCGGTCTGTCCGTTCGTCTGGGGGTGAAACCCAGATGAGAGGCTGGTCGAGATGCCCAGGAGGCGGCAGAACTCCCTCCAAAACTGCGCCGAGAATTGGGGTCCGCGGTCCGAGACGATATCTCTGGGGAAACCATGGAGGCGGAATATGTGCTGGAGGGCCAGCTTGGCGGTTTCCTTGGCAGGCGGCAGCTTGGGCAGAGCGATGAAGTGGCCCATCTTAGAAAATCGATCAATGACCGTCATGACAACCGTGTTGCCACTGGAAATGGGCAGCCCGGTAACGAAGTCCATGGCGATGTGCGACCACGGGCGTTTCGGGATAGGAAGGGGCCGAAGAAGACCATGGGGGCGGCCACGAGGGTTCTTGTGTTGGGCACAGTCGGGGCAGGCAGCGACAAAGTCGGTGTCCTTTACTACAGAAGGCCACCAGGCGTGCCTTGACCAGAGACAAGGTGCGAGGCTGACCGGGTGACAGAAGAACAGGGAGTTGTGACACCACTGAAGAACTCCAGGGCGGAGACCCTCGGGGACGAACAGGAGACCAGTAGGGCAACCCTCAGGGACAGGGCCCCTGTCTTGGGCATTCTTGACCCGCTCCTCCAAAGCGAGACTAAGGGTGTGGACCGACACAGACTTGGCAAGGATGGTCTCTGGGCATGGCTCCTCCTCCTCCAGGGCATGAACCCTAGAGGCGCATCAGGCTTGACATTCCGGCTCCCAGGCCGGTACGAAAGAGAGAACCGGAAGCGGCCAAAGAAAAGGCCCCATCTAGCCTGTCGGGGGTTGAGTCGTTTAGCCGATTGGAGGTACTCAAGGTTGCGATGATCCGTCCAGACCAGAAAGCGGACCTCCGCACCCTCCAACCAATGGCGCCATTCCTCCAAGGCCAGTTTGACAGCCAGGAGCTCCTCTCACCCACCGGGTAGTTACGTTCAGAGGAGCTAAGGCGCCTGGAAAAAAAAGCGCAAGGATGCAGGCGGTTATCCTCAGGGCAGACCTGGGAGAGCACTGCCCCACCCCACACCGGGCGTCAACTTCAACCACGAACTGCCGAGCCGGGTCAGGAAAGATGAGGATGGGCGCCTCCGTGAATCGCCGCTTAAGCTCCAGAAAAGCCTCCTCAGCCTCAGGGCCCCAGAAGAACAAGCGGAGGGAAGACGTCAGGAGGTGGGCGCCGCCACGAACTATAGCCCTTCTGAGCGGCGATAAAAATTGGCGGCCCAAGAACCTTTGTAAATGGCGGCGGAGGTGGGGTCGGCCAGTCCCGGATAGCCTGGACCCTGGCAGGGTCCATCCGGATATTACCGCGGAAAGCAGGTATCCCAGGAACGAGGTTTGTGAGGTGTGGAACTCACATTTCTCAGGTTTAACATAAAGCCCGTTCTTGAGAAGTCTCTCCAAGACCTGACGCACCTGCCGGATGTGTTCGTCCATGGAGCAGGAGAAGATCAGGATATCGTCCAGGTAGACAAACACAAACGTATTAAGCATGTCACGGAGGACCTCGTTGACCAGAGCCTGAAAGACGGCCGGAGCGTTGGTTAGGCGAGCGGCATGACGAGGTACTCGTAATGACCAGCTGGGGTATTGAAGGCGGTATTCCATTCATCCCCTCCTGATCGCACCAGGTGGTATGCGTTGCGTAGATCCAGCTTAGTGAAGATCGTGGCACCATGCAGGAGTTCGAACGCAGAGGCCATAAGCGGCAAGGGGTAACGGTTCCGGATAGTGATCGCATTAAGACCCCAGTAGTCAATACATGGGCGTAGGGACTTATCCTTCTTTTCGACAAAGAAGAAACCCGCACCAGCCGGGGAGGAGGATGGTCGGATGATCCCTGCTGCCAGAGACTCCTGGATATACTGGTTCATGCTAGTCCTCTCCGGGGCCGATAACTGATACAGGCGCCCCCTAGGGGGACTGGCTCCGGGATGCAGGTCGATGGCACAGTCGAAGTGCCGGTGGGGAGGCAGGAGGTAGCCAAGGCCTTACTGAACACGCGCAAGGCCATGATAGACCTCAGGAACCGACGCCATATCGGAGTGCTCGGGAGTGACAGCCGGCAGTGGCTTGGGTGGAGGAAGAGCAAGACAGTGGCAAGCAATGCACACCCAATCAAGAATACGCCCTGTCATCCAATCAACACGTGGGTTGTGTTTCCGAAGCCAAGGGAACCCGAGCATAATGGGGGCTTGGGAGAGGAGATGACCAGGAAGGAAAGCCACTCGATGTTGTTCCCCACTGACATGAGCAGAGGCCTAGTGCGGTGCGTGGCCCGGCCCAAAAGGCTGCCGTCAGGGCTCTGATCAGCAGAGCTTCAGGCAGGGGCTCCATGGGAACCAGCAGCTGCTGGGCAAGCTTGAGGTCGATGAACTCGGCATCAGCCCGGAGTCGAGGCAGCCAACTCCGTGCCATCGGGCCAACCTGGAGGTGGACCAAGATAGTGGGTTTGGAGGAGCGGGGAAGCGCGGCTCGTGGGTGCTCCCTCCATTACCGACGAGCCTTGCCTTTACTGGGCAGGATGCGGCCATGTGCCCTTTACCTCCGCAGTAGAGGCAAAGACCTAGAGACCGACGTTTTTCCTTCTCAGCGGGGGTCAGGTGGTGGCGTCCTATCTCCATGGCCTGTGGCGGAGAGAAAGAACGGGTGCCAGAACCCGAAACACGAGGAGGGAACCGCCGCAGTTAAAGGACTGTGAGGACCTAGGCTCTGAGTTGGGTAACCACGCTCCGGCGGCGTTCCCTTATGCGCCGATCGTCGTGCAGCCAGGAGATCAGCGAATCCAGATCCCGGGGTGGATCACGAGCGGCAAGTTCGTCCTTAACAGCAGAGGAGAGGCCCTGGAGGAAAGTGTCATAAAGCGCGATGCGATCCCATCCGCTGTCAGTGGCCTGGGTCCGAACTCAGCCGCGTACTCGCAACAGGCGTTGCCCTGTGCGGCCGAGACCAGGAGCGGGCGGCATCTTGGCGTGGCGTGGGCGTGCGAAGACCTTCCGAGTTCCGCAGAAAAGCCGGCAAGCGATCCGCAGTTGGGTGATCGGCTTTCCCACTCCGCAGTGGCCCACCTTAGGGCTCGGCCTGACAGGAGGGAAATGACGAGGCCACCTTGGGCGCTCTGTACCGAATTGAGAGGTTGCATGCTAAAAATCAGGTCGCACTGCATAATAAATGAACGGCAGGAGTCAGGATCGCCCGAAAACCGGGCTGGCTGCGCGAGCTGAGGCTCACGCATGGCTGAAGGGGCGATAGGAGGAGCAGGGCCTGCCGGGCCGGAGCAGCAGATGATGATGGCGGCAAAGCACCTGTAGTGAGCCGGTCGCCAAAGCGTGTGCGCAAAAATCCCATGATTTCCTGCACGCCAGTAGAGAGGTTCTGGATTTGTTGCTCCTGCGCCGCTTGTTGGCGAGCCAAGGCCGTTAAGCGGCGCTAGAGGCAGGTACATCCACGGGATCCATGTTGGCCAGATTGTTCTGTCAGAAAGTTAGGGTTATAGGATCCAAGGCAGATGCAAAGGAGCAGGGAGAAAGGCTGTGCAGAGCTGAATCGGAAGCCGATTCAGGAGTCGATTCAGGAGTCGATTCGGGAGCCGATTCAGAGAGCCGATTCAGAGAGCCGATTCAGAGAGCCGATTCAGAGAGCCGATGTGCGCGAAGGGTGAGGATTCGAGCGGAAACCAGAGCGCGTTCAGCGCGAGCCGGAAACCAGAGCGCGTTCAGCGCGAGCAGAGCAGAGCAGAGCAGAGCAGAGCAGAGCAGAGCAGAGCAGAGCAGAGCAGAGCAGAGCCGAGCCGAGCCGAGCCGAGCCGGGAACGAGCGCGTTCAGCGCGAGCAGAGCAGAGCAGAGCAGAGCCGAGCCGAGCCGGGAACGAGCGCGTTCAGCGCGAGCCGGAAACCGAAGGACAGAATGTTCAGGTCAGAGACAACGAAACAAACAAAAGAACAAACAAACAAAACAGAATACGCTGGAGAGTGCTCAGGGCAAGCCTAAAGACAATCTGGCACTGACTGGAGGATTCAGGCGTCCTTATAAGTGCCAGAAAATCATACACCAAATCCGTGCAGCTGGTTGGGAGTGGGCGTTTCCTCTGTGGTTGAGGCGGTAATACCTGAAGTGCTCAAGCGGGCTGACAAATATATATTGTAGGTCATTTTATTAGCAGCTTGTTGTCGTTGTTGTAATTAGATTTTTTTCAGGTTTCATCTAATAACTCCAAAGTTTTTACGTACGTGTCAAAGTCATTAATTACCTTGTTAATAGTTGTGAGTTATATTTTTGTAAGACTTAAATGACCCTAAATAGGATTTGTACTTTTAATAACATGTTACATTTGGGAAGTTTTTATATAAGAGATCAGAATTTGCTGATACAATAAATACACAAAAAAGAAGAAAAGAAAAAAGTTAATTGTTGTGTGTTTTTAAGACAATTTTTTTGTGTCTTAAATAAATCCATGTGTACCACATAAACTACAAACTACAAAGAATGTTAACCCTCTTTACTATTTCTAAACTTTATTGTCTAATCTCCAGGCTGCTAAGGGCCGTAGGGAAAAGCTGGACCTGGCAGATGTGCAGAGCATCCCAACAACCACAGTTAAGGAAATAATGCCAAATCTTATTTGGTTTTGATGGATAACAGAAATATAATTAGACTTTGATGAAATAACATTGGAGAAAAAAATCATGTGTTATCAGAGAGTCAATGGAGAAAAACAGCATTTATCAACAATCCCCAGCGACAAAGAGGACAAAAGTGTTTGCTCCGACATCCAACAGGTGATTGTTTCCACCACAGTAGGTATATGAAGTAAAATAAAACTCCACATAGCTGGTATTGTTTACATTTTTCATGATTAACAGTTTAATTGTCTTGGCTAAAATGTAATACAGATGTACTCATTACTCAGTGGTGGAATGGATTACTCACTATTTATTTATTTATTTAATTATTTATTATTATTTATACTTGACCGGACTACACTCTTTAACTGCTGTTTTTTGCATCTTTTACTGTATTATACTGTTTACATGCTGTGTTTTTTGCACCTTTGACTGCTGCTGTTTTTTGCACTACATTGTTCTGTTTATATTCACTCTCGGAAATTGTTTATCCAGTTCTCCTCGCACAGTACTGTATAATCAAAGTATACAGTAGGTTTACTGGTCGGCGCTATATTGGGTTTTGTGTTGTCTTGTGTTGTCTGTCTGCACTGTTTTTTGTCTGCACTGTTTGCACTAGGTTGCTGTTTAGTGTAGCACCAGGGTTCCGGGGGAACGTTGTCTCGTTGACTTGACTCGACTTGCTTAAATGTGATTAGCAGAGAGGTGGACATCGATTAAGATCACATATAAGGATAAGTATCGCTTCAGAGTGAAGAAAATTAAAACCTCTTTCAAAATCCTTTCACTTCAAGATCTGCATGTGGTCAGTACATGGTTGAAGAGAAGAAATGCTGGAACACAGGTCTTTAACACTGCAGCAGCACGTTTTGAAGTTAACCTTGTAGATAATTAAAACGCCAACAAAATACATCCATGACTTTTGCGTGTTCATTATTCGGCCTACACATGGTCACCAAAGCAAAAATCTAGGTTTTATTTGAGATCACTGGCTTGAACACTTGTTTTGTTATCATGATAGCTGAGCATGGTCTCTGACTGAATCCTTTACATTGTAATCCAAATTCAATTGAAGCTTCAATTGACAAGAACCCCACAGGGTTTCCCAGCACCGTTTGGAAGCTAGAAGAGTAGATCCGAGCCACTCTTTGCCACAAGATGTGAGTCCCATCTTGGCTGCTTGCAGTGAGCAGAGTGGCACAGCGGAAGCGTGCTGGGCCCATAACCCAGAGGTCGATGGATCGAAACCATCCTCTGCTAACTGTTACCTGTTTAATACCTCAGTCCCATTCCTCAATGCCAATCTGAACACATAAACTACAAACTACAAAGAATGTTAACCCTCTTTACTATTTCTAAACTTTATTGTCTAATCTCCAGGCTGCTAAGGGCCGTAAAAGCTGGACCTGGCAGATGTGCAGAGCATCCCAACAACCACAGTTAAGGAAATAATGCCAAATCTTATTTGGTTTTGATGGATAACAGAAATATAATTAGACTTTGATGAAATAACATTGGAGAAAAAAATCATGTGTTATCAGAGAGTCAATGGAGAAAAACAGCATTTATCAACAATCCCCAGCTACAAAGAGGACAAAAGTGTTTGCTCCGACATCCAACAGGTGATTGTTTCCACCACAGTAGGTATATGAAGTAAAATAAAACTCCACATAGCTGGTATTGTTTACATTTTTCATGATTAACAGTTTAATTGTCTTGGCTAAAATGTAATACAGATGTACTCATTACTCAGTGGTGGAATGGATTACTCACTATTTATTTATTTAATTATTTATTATTATTTATACTTGACCGGACTACACTCTTTAACTGCTGTTTTTTGCATCTTTTACTGTATTATACTGTTTACATGCTGTTTTTTGCACCTTTGACTGCTGCTGTTTTTGCATCTTTTACTGTATTATACTGTTTACATGCTGTGTTTTTGCACCTTTGACTGCTGCTGTTTTTGCATCTTTTACTGTATTATACTGTTTACATGCTGTGTTTTTGCACCTTTGACTGCTGCTGTTTTTGCATCTTTTACTGTATTATACTGTTTACATGCTGTGTTTTTGCACCTTTGACTGCTGCTGTTTTTGCATCTTTTACTGTATTATACTGTTTACATGCTGTGTTTTTGCACCTTTGACTGCTGCTGTTTTTGCATCTTTTACTGTATTATACTGTTTACATGCTGTGTTTTTGCACCTTTGACTGCTGCTGTTTTTGCATCTTTTACTGTATTATACTGTTTACATGCTGTGTTTTTGCACCTTTGACTGCTGCTGTTTTTGCATCTTTTACTGTATTATACTGTTTACATGCTGTGTTTTTGCACCTTTGACTGCTGCTGTTTTTGCATCTTTTACTGTATTATACTGTTTACATGCTGTGTTTTTGCACCTTTGACTGCTGCTGTTTTTGCATCTTTTACTGTATTATACTGTTTACATGCTGTTTTTTGCACCTTTGACTGCTGCTGTTTTTTGCACTACATTGTTCTGTTTATATTCACTCGGAAATTGTTTATCCAGTTCTCCTCGCACAGTACTGTATAATCAAAGTATACAGTAGGTTTACTGGTCGGCGCTATATTGGGTTTTGTGTTGTCTTGTGTTGTCTGTCTGCACTGTTTTTGTCTGCACTGTTTTTGTCTGCACTGTTTTTGTCTGCACTGTTTTTGTCTGCACTGTTTTTGTCTGCACTGTTTGCACTAGGTTGCTGTTTAGTGTAGCACCAGGGTTCCGGGGGAACGTTGTCTCGTTGACTTGACTCGACTTGCTTAAATGTGATTAGCAGAGAGGTGGACATCGATTAAGATCACATATAAGGATAAGTATCGCTTCAGAGTGAAGAAAATTAAAACCTCTTTCAAAATCCTTTCACTTCAAGATCTGCATGTGGTCAGTACATGGTTGAAGAGAAGAAATGCTGGAACACAGGTCTTTAACACTGCAGCAGCACGTTTTGAAGTTAACCTTGTAGATAATTAAACCGCAAACGAAATACGTCTTCTACATTTGCGTGTTCGCCATATGACCTAGACATGGTCACCAAGGCAAGAGGCAGGAAACCCTGACTGTCAGGATGGCCGAGTGGTCTAAGGCGCTGTGTTCAGGTCGCAGTCTCCTCTGGAGGCGTGGGTTCGAATCCCACTTCTGACAGATGGGCATCCTTGTTAGTCAGTTTTTTTTTAACTGAGCCCATGCAGCGGAGACTTGTTGAGTTGATACTGGTTGCTGGACTCTTCCTTTTGGCCTTTATTAGCAGCTGCTCTATCTTTCATTGTCCAATGTGGAGACTTTGAATTTGTCCAAAGTGTAGTCTGTCTCATCAAATAAACATTAGTACATTATAACCCTCCTATAACATGTTACCAAACTTTGTCAATTTGCTCTAGCTGAAAAAAAGATAACTCTGCAAATAGTGACTAAGATGTATTCACAATTCAAGTTTCAGTGACACCTCAAATAATGTCACAGTCAAAGTATGTTTGAACTAATGATATTTGCATGGGAGGATCATGGCAATATCTTTTGGGTTCAAACAAAGACGACTATTGTCAGAGCCATTGGTTGGTCAAAATGAACACCATAAAGGATGCTTACCACAGTGAGACTAAACCATAATTTGCTAATGTATGGGTAAGACTTGTAAAGCATGTGGAAATGTCAAAACCCGTACTCTGTGCAAGAAAAAAAATCTCATAAAATTTTGACGTCAAGGGAAGATTCAAACAAGCTTTGGATTATCCCACCACCAAGAATCAGCCAGCCGTTGGCTTTTTAACGACTGAACAGGGGCTTGAACCCTGGACCCTCAGATTAGAGGGGATTTCAGTCAGCATCAGGGGGTAATTTTGCTGGTGTCGGCATAAAGACTAACAGCAGTGTGTAAGAGCAGTGTCTCTGTTGTGTTACAGCTCCATCACCACTTTAATCTCATAAGGAGCGTGAGACTGAGAGGAACCACCACATCCAGAGTCCACCCACATCCAGCTCAAGTTCCAGCTGTGGAGGAGAAACCAGTAAAGTTTAAAATCCAGTTAAAGCTTCTTCAGCATCTGTGAGTAAATTACAGATCTACAAGGACACTACATAACACACACACACACACACACACACACACACACACACACACACACACATTATATTTAGTAGTTATAATTGGGGATTATTTTAGTAATCGAGTTTTCTACCAATTACTCCATCGTTTATTTGAGTAATTGGATATAAGACGGTCTCTTAAAATGAACAAGTAATTTGTTTCCTTTTTAGACAAACATTTTTATTGCTTAAATTGCACTCTGTGAAAACTAAACCCATTTAGAGCACTCAATTGGCATATTACATCAAAATGCAAATACAAATACATAAATAAAAAATTATAAATGAACTCTGACTTTTTCTCGTAAACATCCAACATTTCTGGTGCCTCCACTGGTAACCATGTTGTGGGTCTGAAGTTAACTTGGAAAAAAACTTGTAATTGGAAAATTTTTATGTACGTCTTAATAAGGACGACCAGATTCGGCGTTGTTCGTCAGAAAGGTGTCACCAAGATGAATAGAAACCTTTGGCATCTCAGTGCACCAGTGCAAAAGCTTTTTATTGCCCAATGTGGGGAAGGAATCAAATACGCTGAGATTAAGAATCTCACGCTCTACACCGAGCACATCATTTAATTCTCCACGTCACATGGACTTCATGCAAAACACACGCCAGCTACTGACTGGCAGTTTAAGAATAACCAGAGCCGAATGTGGTTTATCCAAAAAACTAAAGGAGACTCCAAAGACAGGTCTCTGTGCCGCAATCGATTACTGCAATGGCCTGTTATCCATAATGTCAGTAGTTCAAACCCATCCAGACCTGTGGTGGCTTAAGTTAAACTCTAAAGTGCTGCTGAGCTTCATGATCATCTCTACTGAACATAAGCGGAGGACTGAGTGATTGTTGCTGGCAGGTGGTGCGTCTGGGAAAAATGCTTTGAGGGTTTGTTCTTGAGTCAGTGCAGTTCGGAAGGTGTTTGCAAAAATGATGTTTGAGGTCTGATTTTCCGACTGAGAGCTCGCCGTCCTGTTCCGCAAAAGTGAGGTTTTTAACGTGCTGACACGTGTAGTTACGTTCCTGTTGAAAAACGATATATAAAATATAAAAGACAATATCTGCTGCTGTGATGGCCCGAGAGGTAAAGGCATTAGACTCGAAATCTAATGGGGTTTTAGCTCTCAGTAAATGTGTTGTATAAACCCACATATTGCTAAGGGTACAATGAAGTTCAAGAGGAAGTGAACCCTGTATAGCAATTATGTTGGAAACTGGATTATCTGCACTTCTTTTGTGCTTAAAAAATTGTGCTGTCCTCAGCAGGAAAACTCAATGGGACTCAAACTGTCTTGTGTTTAATGGTGAGAAAAGTGCCAAAGTCTGTCAGAGACACTTTCAATTCTAAATGTTTATTTTTAGATGAAATTGTAGACAAGACAAGACGTCAGCAAACTTCATCACTGCTGCGATGGCCGAGTGGTTAAGGCGTTGGACTTGAAATCCAATGGGGTTTCCCCACGCAGGTTCAAATCCTGCTCACAGCGTTTCATCAATTCCTGTCATTTAAAAAGATCTTCATATGTCATTATCATCATCATTATTATGCTTAAGTTCATAATATACAATATGTGTCTTTACAGCCTGGTAGTCAAAGTTCATCTCCTTCAGCCAGTCCTTCATCTGCATCCAGACCTGCTGTTTCTTCCAGTTCTGCTCCTTTAACCATTTCTTCCTGGTGTTTTGAGTCACTCAGAGACTTGATATTATTTTACCATTTATTTTGTGGATTTACTACTATTATAATCTATAGTTATTTATCATTAGGTTGTTGTTTCAGACCCAATTAGGATCATTTTTTAATCTTTGTACTTGATTATATCTATTGTTAAATAACCTTTATTAATATATACATTGATTTGTAATATTGTAGCATTTTCAGTAATTAAAAATAAAATGTTTTATTGTTTATAGAACAGTGACTCGTGAATTATTCTGTGAACCTGCTGAACCCATTATCATCCTCATTATTATTATTATTATTATTATTATTATTATTATTATTAAGTAGAATATAAATATAAAAGATAAATACAGAACATGTCCCATATAATGAAAAAGAGACTTTTGTTAAAAAAAGTGTTAAAGGTTAAATAAGTACATTAACAAAAGAAATAAACATGCATTTTATGCACTTTATTGGAATTTCCAGTAAAAAAAATCAGTCAAATCACAAAGATATTAATGAACATGAGTGACAAGTGATGTATTTTTATTCACATCATCAGTATTTGTGTGCACTATTGAGGGATTCGAACCAGCGTCATTCACATCAGAGATTCTCTCTGGGAAGCACATAAGGCAGTTTGCTATAAAATATATACATCAATCTGCCAACAACCATAAGAAATGTGCAAGACATGTTTCCATTACCTTTTCTTTTTTCTTCCATTTTCAATTTTTCTTTCTCTTTTTCCTGTTTTTCCTTCTTTCCCTTCTTTTCCCTCTTCCCACCCCTTAACAGACTATTGATCCCAGCTTCACACAGCTCACATCCTCAACTCTCAGTCTCACACTGCCCTCTAGCGGCACTATCCGGACGTGCTTTATGCTCCATTCTGTACTAATGTGACTTCTGTTTGTGTTTTTTAGCAGTGATTCTCAATCTTTTTCTGCCATTTACCACTTCAGAGGGGTGGATTTTTAAACCCACTTGTCCTCTGTCACCTCAAAAAAGGATAATGAAATAATTCAAGTTGAAAAATGTCTAATTTATTAAACTAACCAATTCTAAATGATCATCAACTAGCATCAAAAACAAAAATAGAGAAAAGAAAGGTGTAATTGTGTTATCACTTTGCCTTTCTGTCACTTTGCAATCTGTGTAAAATAGAGCAAATGCATTTCATACATCTTTTAACAACTGAGTTGTAGACTTGATACTGTCACTCTCAAGTCATGTTTAATATTGAGATGAGATCTGTATTTGATTTTCAGTTTAGCAACATCTAAAAAGTTTCAGAGATAAGATGTGGCAAAAGGAACAGGATAACACAAACCACAATTATATTTTCTTTAAAGCTGAATTTTTGGTTTATTGCTCCTACCATCTACCTTTTTTTGTCTGCTTGTGCTGAATTACCTGTTTGTTTGTTTTTGTGATCAATATCACACATTTATCCATTGAATAGATTTTCACAACATTGTTTGTGCTGCTTTGTGTGTATGAACTTTATTCATAGTGAAATTCATTAATGAAGAACAAATAAATAAATAAATCCTGCCGTTCATTGCGCCCCACCTGTCATATCTTTATTCTCCACTAGAGGGCCCACACTTTGAGAACCACTGAGCTAGGCTAACTAGCCGGCTAACTAATCTTAGCTTTAATAGTCTTCATCCTCAGTCTAAATATTCTACATATAGTGAGTTATAAACACAATATAAGTGTCTGTCGAATGTATTTGGTTTTGGTCAACTTTCAATTAAATATTCTAAGAAACTAGTTAACACAAAAACAGCGCTAGCAAACCCGGCTAGCATGAGGCTAATGATGATGTCTCCTACACCATTATCCGAAAGGTCCATTTCTGCTCACTGCAACATTTCTGGAAATATTATCTCTCATTTTGTTCTTTATTTTTTAGTCAAATTTAGACTAAATGGAGCTCTTTACTGATGTGGTGTGGAAAAGTCATGTGTCCCAATACATTTGGTCACACAGTGTAGATCAGATGCAGGATGTAGAATCACTGAAAGCATTTTAAATGGGATTCATTGGTCTGTTTTGTGTACATGCAGGATTCAGGAGCATTTTTATTTTTTATCATATTGATATTTAAAGTTAGTTTTGTATTAAACTTGTTCAAACCTGGAAGCCTTTTTCTAAGACGCACCACCCAGTAACAGTCACTCGTTCCTCCACTTGCTCTCAGCTCAGGTTGGTGTGCAGCACGGCAGCACTTGGTGTCTAACAAAAGCCACTATCACGTCCCTGGGGGGCCTCGAACCACCAACCTTTCAGTTAACAGCCAAACACGCTGACCGATTGCACCACAGAGACATTGGCATTGTCTTTTTTGGTAATTTTGAAAGCTACATTGGCACATAAACATTAAAAAAATAAAACCTGTGTCTCTGATTGTATTATTCCCCATTCTACTGGATCCACTGCAGTTTACTGGGTGGCACCTAAAACATCAGATCCTGGGAGATGCACAGGCTAAAACTCAGAAACACACACACACACACACACACACACACACACACACACACACACACACACACACAAAAACCCTCACCACAACCGATAAATCAAACCACATACAGAAAATAAACTCCTGAAATGTTTAATCAGATTTATTAATAATAACAAAAATACAAATGCAATACCTGTGCCTTCTTTGCTAAAATATACATAATTTTGAAATATTATTTGTACCTTTGTGTGTTTGCATCTATTATATTTTATTATTTGACATCTTTGTAGTTTTTCCGGTAATCAAAAATAAAATGTTTTATTGTTCATATAACAGTGACTCGTGAATTATTCTGTAAACCCACAGCATCTTCTGTGTTGCCTGTCCAGAGTAAAAACAACCCTATGTATTCACAATTCAAGTTTCAGTGACACGTCAAATAATGTCACAGTTAAAGTATGTTTAAACCAATGATATTTGCATGGGAGGATCATGGGAATATCTTTTGGGTTCAAACAAAGACGACTATTGTCAGAGCCATTTGTTGGTCAAAATTAACACCATAAAGGATGCTTACCACAGTGAGACTAAAGCATTATATACTCATGTATGGGTAGGATAGGAAAACATCTGGAATGTCAGAGGAAGAGTCATGGCATTTTGACATCAAGGGAAGATTCAGACAAACTTTTGATTTTCCACCAATAAGAACCAACAACCATTAGCTTTTAACACCTGCCGTTCATTGCGCCCACCTGTCATATCTTTATTCTCCACTAGAGGGCCCACACTTTGAGAACCACTGAGCTAGGCTAACTAGCCGGCTAACTAATCTTAGCTTTAATAGTCTTCATCCTCAGTCTAAATATTCTACATTTAGTGAGTTATAAACACAATATAAGTGTCTGATGAATGTATTTGGTTTTGGTCAACTTTCAATTAAATATTCTAAGAAACTAGCTAACACAAAAACAGCACTAGCAAACCCGGCTAGCATGAGGCTAATGATGATGTCTCCTACACCATTAGCCGAAAGGTCCATTTCTGCTCACTGCAACATTTCTGGAAATATTATCTCTCATTTTGTTCTTTATTTTTTAGTCAAATTTAGACTAAATGGAGCTCTTTACTGATGTGGTGTGGAAAAGTCATGTGTCCCAATACATTTGGTCACACAGTGTAGATCAGACGCAGGATGTAGAATCACTGAAAGCATTTTAAATGGGATTCATTGGTCTGTTTTGTGTACATGCAGGATTCAGGAGCATTTTAATTTTTTATCATATTGATATTTAAAGTTAGTTTTGTATTAAACTTGTTCAAACCTGGAAGCCTTTTTCTAAGACGCACCACCCAGTAACAGTCACTCGTTCCTCCACTTGCTCTCAGCTCAGGTTGGTGTGCAGCACGGCAGCACTTGGTGTCTAACAAAAGCCACTATCACGTCCCTGGGGGGCCTCGAACCACCAACCTTTCAGTTAACAGCCAAACACGCTGACCGATTGCACCACAGAGACATTGGCATTGTCTTTTTTGGTAATTTTGAAAGCTACATTGGCACATAAACATTAAAAATAAACCTGTGTCTCTGATTGTATTATTCCCCATTCTACTGGATCCACTGCAGTTTACTGGGTGGCTCCTAAAACATCAGATCCTGGGAGATGCACAGGCTAAAACTCAGACACACACACACAAAAACCCTCACCACAACCGATAGTTCAAACCACATACAGAAAATAAACTCCTGAAATGTTTAATCAGATTTATTAATAATAACAAAAATACAAATGCAATACCTGTGCCTTCTTTGCTAAAATATACATAATTTTGAAATATTATTTGTACCTTTGTGTGTTTGCATCTATTATATTTTATTATTTGACATCTTTGTAGTTTTTCCGGTAATCAAAAATAAAATGTTTTATTGTTCATATAACAGTGACTCGTGAATTATTCTGTAAACCCACAGCATCTTCTGTGTTGCCTGTCCAGAGTAAAAACAACCCAATGTATTCACAATTCAAGTTTCAGTGACACGTCAAATGATGTCACTGTTAAAGTATGTTTAAACCAATGTTATTTGCATGGGAGGATCATGGGAATATCTTTCGGGTTCAAACAGACGACTATTGTCACAGCCATTTGTTGGTCAAAATGAACACCATAAAGGATGCTTACCACAGTGAGACTAAAGCATTATATACTCATGTATGGGTAGGATAGGAAAACATCTGGAATGTCAGAGGAAGAGTCATGGCATTTTGACATCAAGGGAAGATTCAGACAAACTTTTGATTTTCCACCAATAAGAACCAACAACCATTAGCTTTTTAACACCTGAACAGGGACTTGAACCCTGGACCCTCAGATTAAAAGTCTGATGCTCTACCGACTGAGCTATCCAGGCTCTGCTCACATGTCTGCTGTTGCGACACCTAGCCTCAATAAAATACTTGTCTTTGTGCAAAAAAACAAACTTGAAAACAAACTTGAAAACAAACTTGAAAACAAACTTGAAAACAAACTTGAAAACAAACTTAACATTTCATCACAGAACAAATGACTGACACTAAGTTCATTATTTCACTGTATGGTGTAACAGATTGTTTCCTGTACATATGAAAACTAACTCCTGAATCTTAATTACACCAACAATCAGGAACTTTAAAAGCGGAAAATGTCAGAGCCTGCAACGTGACCATCAGACTCCATTTGTCATTACAACCATGACGAGAAACATGCAAAGCCAACTCTGTGCCATGAGACGGGTTCATGCAGCAACTCTGACCTTTTGGCACAACGTTAGCGCATCTGACTCCAGATCCGAACATTGTGTGTTCAAATCACGTTGAGGTCATGGTTGCAGCGCTCTTGCTTTGTGGCCTCTTTTAGCAGCTGTTCTATCTTTGATTGTCTAATGTGGAGACTGAATTTGTCCAAAGTGGAGTCTGTCTCATCAAATTAACATTACTATATTATAACTCTCCTATAACATGTTACCAAGCTTTGTCAGGTTTGACTCACTAAAGGACTTGGAGGAGATGAACTGAGATGATCAGTCAAAGGGAAATTAAAATGTATCTTTATTTTAAACGAGAGAGAGAGAGAGAGAGAGAGAGAGAGAGAGAGAGAGAGAGAGAGAGAGAGAGAGAGAGAGAGAGAGAGAGAGAGAGAGAGAGAGAGAGAGAGAGAGAGAGAGAGAGAGAGAGAGAGAGAGAGAGAGAGAGAGAGAGAGAGAGAGAGAGAGAGAGAGAGAGAGAGAGAGAGAGAGAGAGAGAGAGAGAGAGAGAGAGAGAGAGAGAGAGAGAGAGAGAGAGAGAGAGAGAGAGAGAGAGAGAGAGAGAGAGAGAGAGAGAGAGAGAGAGAGAGAGAGAGAGAGAGAGAGAGAGAGAGAGAGAGAGAGAGAGAGAGAGAGAGAGAGAGAGAGAGAGAGAGAGAGAGAGAGAGAGAGAGAGAGAGAGAGAGAGAGAGAGAGAGAGAGAGAGAGAGAGAGAGAGAGAGAGAGAGAGAGAGAGAGAGAGAGAGAGAGAGAGAGAGAGAGAGAGAGAGAGAGAGAGAGAGAGAGAGAGAGAGAGAGAGAGAGAGAGAGAGAGAGAGAGAGAGAGAGAGAGAGAGAGAGAGAGAGAGAGAGAGAGAGAGAGAGAGAGAGAGAGAGAGAGAGAGAGAGAGAGAGAGAGAGAGAGAGAGAGAGAGAGAGAGAGAGAGAGAGAGAGAGAGAGAGAGAGAGAGAGAGAGAGAGAGAGAGAGAGAGAGAGAGAGAGAGAGAGAGAGAGAGAGAGAGAGAGAGAGAGAGAGAGAGAGAGAGAGAGAGAGAGAGAGAGAGAGAGAGAGAGAGAGAGAGAGAGAGAGAGAGAGAGAGAGAGAGAGAGAGAGAGAGAGAGAGAGAGAGAGAGAGAGAGAGAGAGAGAGAGAGAGAGAGAGAGAGAGAGAGAGAGAGAGAGAGAGAGAGAGAGAGAGAGAGAGAGAGAGAGAGAGAGAGAGAGAGAGAGAGAGAGAGAGAGAGAGAGAGAGAGAGAGAGAGAGAGAGAGAGAGAGAGAGAGAGAGAGAGAGAGAGAGAGAGAGAGAGAGAGAGAGAGAGAGAGAGAGAGAGAGAGAGAGAGAGAGAGAGAGAGAGAGAGAGAGAGAGAGAGAGAGAGAGAGAGAGAGAGAGAGAGAGAGAGAGAGAGAGAGAGAGAGAGAGAGAGAGAGAGAGAGAGAGAGAGAGAGAGAGAGAGAGAGAGAGAGAGAGAGAGAGAGAGAGAGAGAGAGAGAGAGAGAGAGAGAGAGAGAGAGAGAGAGAGAGAGAGAGAGAGAGAGAGAGAGAGAGAGAGAGAGAGAGAGAGAGAGAGAGAGAGAGAGAGAGAGAGAGAGAGAGAGAGAGAGAGAGAGAGAGAGAGAGAGAGAGAGAGAGAGAGAGAGAGAGAGAGAGAGAGAGAGAGAGAGAGAGAGAGAGAGAGAGAGAGAGAGAGAGAGAGAGAGAGAGAGAGAGAGAGAGAGAGAGAGAGAGAGAGAGAGAGAGAGAGAGAGAGAGAGAGAGAGAGAGAGAGAGAGAGAGAGAGAGAGAGAGAGAGAGAGAGAGAGAGAGAGAGAGAGAGAGAGAGAGAGAGAGAGAGAGAGAGAGAGAGAGAGAGAGAGAGAGAGAGAGAGAGAGAGAGAGAGAGAGAGAGAGAGAGAGAGAGAGAGAGAGAGAGAGAGAGAGAGAGAGAGAGAGAGAGAGAGAGAGAGAGAGAGAGAGAGAGAGAGAGAGAGAGAGAGAGAGAGAGAGAGAGAGAGAGAGAGAGAGAGAGAGAGAGAGAGAGAGAGAGAGAGAGAGAGAGAGAGAGAGAGAGAGAGAGAGAGAGAGAGAGAGAGAGAGAGAGAGAGAGAGAGAGAGAGAGAGAGAGAGAGAGAGAGAGAGAGAGAGAGAGAGAGAGAGAGAGAGAGAGAGAGAGAGAGAGAGAGAGAGAGAGAGAGAGAGAGAGAGAGAGAGAGAGAGAGAGAGAGAGAGAGAGAGAGAGAGAGAGAGAGAGAGAGAGAGAGAGAGAGAGAGAGAGAGAGAGAGAGAGAGAGAGAGAGAGAGAGAGAGAGAGAGAGAGAGAGAGAGAGAGAGAGAGAGAGAGAGAGAGAGAGAGAGAGAGAGAGAGAGAGAGAGAGAGAGAGAGAGAGAGAGAGAGAGAGAGAGAGAGAGAGAGAGAGAGAGAGAGAGAGAGAGAGAGAGAGAGAGAGAGAGAGAGAGAGAGAGAGAGAGAGAGAGAGAGAGAGAGAGAGAGAGAGAGAGAGAGAGAGAGAGAGAGAGAGAGAGAGAGAGAGAGAGAGAGAGAGAGAGAGAGAGAGAGAGAGAGAGAGAGAGAGAGAGAGAGAGAGAGAGAGAGAGAGAGAGAGAGAGAGAGAGAGAGAGAGAGAGAGAGAGAGAGAGAGAGAGAGAGAGAGAGAGAGAGAGAGAGAGAGAGAGAGAGAGAGAGAGAGAGAGAGAGAGAGAGAGAGAGAGAGAGAGAGAGAGAGAGAGAGAGAGAGAGAGAGAGAGAGAGAGAGAGAGAGAGAGAGAGAGAGAGAGAGAGAGAGAGAGAGAGAGAGAGAGAGAGAGAGAGAGAGAGAGAGAGAGAGAGAGAGAGAGAGAGAGAGAGAGAGAGAGAGAGAGAGAGAGAGAGAGAGAGAGAGAGAGAGAGAGAGAGAGAGAGAGAGAGAGAGAGAGAGAGAGAGAGAGAGAGAGAGAGAGAGAGAGAGAGAGAGAGAGAGAGAGAGAGAGAGAGAGAGAGAGAGAGAGAGAGAGAGAGAGAGAGAGAGAGAGAGAGAGAGAGAGAGAGAGAGAGAGAGAGAGAGAGAGAGAGAGAGAGAGAGAGAGAGAGAGAGAGAGAGAGAAGCGGAAAACCGGAAGATCCAAAACCGAACCCGAAACCAAAACGAGGGACAGACATTAGATATTGCCTTTACTGACCTCATTCTTTTCGTTGGTTTCACTTGTTTGTCTTTTTCTTTTCTTTTATCTTTATTCTGTTCTTTTCTTCATGCTATCATTATTCTTTTTCAATCTTCAAAAATGTGCTCCTTATTTTCATCTATTTTATCATTTATCCAGACAAAAAGTTTGTATAAAACTTCTAAAAGTTGCTAAGTAACACCGTGACATCATTGTGCAATCACGTCATTTCGTCGTTGAAGTGCAAGACTGCGTCTTTATGTTACAAAGTATATAGAAAATGTAGTACAGTAAAACCCCATTGTACAAACAACCTATAGTACGAGCAAACGGAGATACGAGCGACCTTGCTCGCAAAATTTTACCCTATTTCACTAGCAAATTTCGAAGGCACGAGCAAACCCATGCTGCAGGTTCCCCGTTTTCGGCGGAGTGAAGCATCAGTCGCTTAGATGATGACGTATCACTCGGTCACTCTCGTTGTTCAGTGCAGCAAAACATAACTTTTTTGTGTTATATTTTTATTTCACTAGAAATCTTGAAAATGTCTCCCAGAAAATCAGTGATGGTGCTGCGAAAACAAAAGTAAATAGAATCACCATGGAAACTGAGAAGGTTACGAGCATTGTGCGCATCTCACACTCGCAATCAACCACTACCACATGAGTAAGTGTTCAATTATGTTTACATTACGGTAATGTGCAGTGTATTTGTTTGTTAAAATAGGCTACAAATACTTTTTAAGTGCAGAAATAAGCGATCGAATGATCTCGGAACGGATTAAATCGCTTTTACATTCATTCTTATAGAGAAAATCGGTTCGAACGTACGAGCAAATGGACCTACGAACAATTTTCAAGAACGAATTATGCTTGTAGAACGGGGTTTTACTGTACAGAGTCTCTGTATTTTTTGAGCAGCGCTGCAGCGCCCCCTGTCACCAAACAGGTGAACATTTCAATTCAATTCAATTCAATTCATTTTTATTTGTATAGCGCTTTTAACAATGAACATTGTCTCAAAGCAGCTTTACACAGATAATGTGGTGATTAAACGTAAATATGTTAATATGTTACTTCCCAAGGAAGAACAATCAATCAATCAGTGTATCGTTCAAGGCTGGTCAGGGAACATTGATGGATACAGATAAGACACTATACAGTGCATTTGAAGAAAACATTCACTTGTTTTAAGGTCAGTGTTACTCTGATATAATTTTCTTTTTTTTTTAGAACGATCACAAAAACACTGAATTTTCTCAAATTGTCGGGTAATCTCAGCAAAAATATAATTATAAATATTGTTTGTATGTGTTATGTTCAAAAATAGATTAAATAAAAAAAGATGCATATGACATACATATTAGGTCTAAACATCAAGCATCGATTTTAGATGCATCTTCAATGGAATGAATTTGTGTAGGCAGAACACAACATTAAAAAGTAACTACATACCTGTTTTTACTAACGAGCCTTACTCCCTTTCCACTTGATCTCCTGAACACACAACATATGTCCTTTCTCCTCTCCATCAGATCAGCTACCTCTCCCTTTACCAGTAATAGTGATTGGGACCGGCACTAAGAGTGCACTGGCTTGTGCAACCCTATTGGCTGGGTTTTTCCTATCGATCTGTCTAATTTATATATCCATCTGCCTGACAATAAAGTTACTGTCAGAAGTGGGATTTGAACCCACACCTCCATGTGGAGACCAGAACACTCAGTTTCCTGGAAGGTACAGAACCTTGAGTCTGGTACCTTTCAAATCCTATCTACCATGCTGTCTGTCTATCTATCTATCTATATATTTTTATAGCTGAGCAAAAAAGACATGATAAAGACTGAAAACAGGTTTGATTTGCTAAAGGACTTGGAGGAGATGAACTGAGATGATCAGTCAAAGGAAATTAAAATGTATCTTTATTTTAAAACTGTTATGGATTATAAATTAATATCCTTCTAAAAGTTGCTAAGTAACACCGTGACATCATTGTGCAATCACGTCATTTCGTCGTTGAAGTGCAAGACTGCGTCTTTATGTTACAAAGTATATAGAAAATGTAGTACAGTAAAACCCCATTGTACAAACAACCTATAGTACGAGCAAACGGAAATACGAGCGACCTTGCTCGCAAAATTTTACCCTATTTCACTAGCAAATTTCGAAGGCACGAGCAAACCCATGCTGCAGGTTCCCCGTTTTCGGCGGAGTGAAGCATCAGTCGCTTAGATGATGACGTATCACTCGGTCACTCTCGTTGTTCAGTGCAGCAAAACATAACTTTTTTGTGTTATATTTTTATTTCACTAGAAATCTTGAAAAATGTCTCCCCAGAAAATCAGTGATGGTGCTGCGAAAACAAAAGTAAATAGAATTACCATTGAAACCGAGAAGGTTACGAGCATTGTGCGCATCTCACACTCGCAATCAACCACTACCACATGAGTAAGTGTTCAATTATGTTTACATTACGGTAATGTGCAGTGTATTTGTTTGTTAAAATAGGCTACAAATACTTTTTAAGTGCAGAAATAAGCGATCGAATGATCTCGAACGGATTAAATCGCTTTTACATTCATTCTTATAGAGAAAATCGGTTCGAACGTACGAGCAAATGGACCTACGAACAATTTTCAAGAACGAATTATGCTTGTAGAACGGGGTTTTACTGTACAGAGTCTCTGTATTTTTTGAGCAGCGCTGCAGCGCCCCCTGTCACCAAACAGGTGAACACTTCAATTAAATTCAATTCAATTCAATTCAATTCAATTCAATTCAATTCAATTCAATTCAATTCAATTCATTTTTATTTGTATAGCGCTTTTAACAATGAACATTGTCTCAAAGCAGCTTTACACAGATAATGTGGTGATTAAACGTAAATATGTTAATATGTTACTTCCCAAGGAAGAACAATCAATCAATCAGTTTATCGTTTAAGGCTGGTCAGGGAACATTGATGGATACAGATAAGACACTATATAGTGCTTTTGAAGAAAACATTCACTTGTTTTAAGGTCAGTGTTACTCTGATATAATTTTCTTTTTTTAGAACGATCACAAAAACACTGAATTTTCTCAAATTGTCGGGTAATCTCAGCAAAAATATAATTATAAATATTGTTTGTATGTGTTATGTTCAAAAATAGATTAAATAAAAAAAGATGCATATGACATACATATTAGGTCTAAACATCAAGCATCGATTTTAGATGCATCTTCAATGGAATGAATTTGTGTAGGCAGAACACAACATTAAAAAGTAACTACATACCTGTTTTTACTAACGAGCCTTACTCCCTTTCCACTTGATCTCCTGAACACACAACATATGTCCCTTTCTCCTCTCCATCATATCAGCTACCTCTCTCCCTTTACCAGTAATAGTGATTGGGACCGGCACTAAGAGTGCACTGGCTTGTGCAACCCTATTGGCTGGGTTTTTCCTATCGATCTGTCTAATTTATATATCCATCTTCCTGCTAGTCTGTATTAACAGTTTTTTTCTGGCTGTTTTTCCCACTATTTGGTAACCATCTACTTGTTTATTCTGTATGTCTGTGTTTGAAATACAAAGGGGAATAATTATTTCATTATTGTTTTGATTTCTAATGAAAATAAAGTTACTGTCAGAAGTGGGATTTGAACCCACACCTCCATGTGGAGACCAGAACACTCAGTTTCCTGGAAGGTATTGAACCTTGAGTCTGGCGCCTTAGACCGCTCGGCCATCCTGACATACAAGTGTTTCTTATCCCCTCAGTGGCTGAAAACTATTTTACAAATTTCTGTCTACTTGTTTGTCTTATCTATCCTTCTTTTTGTGTTTCTTATCTATCTACGTCAGTCTTTTCTTTTTTTCTGTCTGAATGCATATATATGCCTGCTCATCTTTCCTATCAATCTATTGATCTGTCTAATTTATATATCCATCTGCCTGACAATAAAGTTACTGTCAGAAGTGGGATTTGAACCCACACCTCCATGTGGAGACCAGAACACTCAGTTTCCTGGAATGTATTGAACCTTGAGTCTGGTACCTTTCAAATCCTATCTACCATGCTGTCTGTCTATCTATCTATCTATCTATCTATCTATCTATCTATCTATCTATCTATCTATCTATCTATCTATCTATCTATCTATATATTTTTATAGCTGAGCAAAAAAAGACATGGTGAATAAACGTGTGTTGCACTGGAGGATTAATTTCGCCTCTTTTATATTTATTTATTTATTTATTTATTTATTTATTTATTTATTTATTTATTTATTTATTTATTTATTTATTTATTTATTTATATTTTAATTAAAAATGATCAAACAGAAATGTTTTATACAAAAAAAATAATTAAAAATTGTGTTACATAATAAATGTATGCAGGCTGAACAACAACCATATAGAACACAAGCAGAGAAAAGATGATGATCAGGAATGTCTCTGTTCTCAGTCATGTTTACATCACTGACTCCCTCTGTCTCATTCATGTTAACCCCAAACTCTTGTTGCCTTCTGACTGCTTATTGTTGACTTCATAAAACTAGTCTACATCTGTGGTGTGTGAGAGCCAAACAGAAAAATTGCCATTGGTTTCTCTTTGATGCACGCAAGCCACAGTGGCCTTAAGGCAGAACCTTGTGTAGTCATGGTTAAGTGGGTAAGGTGACGGATTTGAAATCCGTTGGGGTTTTCCTGCACCATGTTAAAATCTTGCCTACGTTTGTGATCTTCGTTTCTTACACATTTCCCACAGCTTGTTCTGCCAGAACACAGCTCTTTAACACTGCAGCAGAACTATTTTAAGTCAACCCTGTAGATAATTAAACCGCAAACAAAATACGTCTGCTACATTTGCGTGTTCAAGTCTTCTGTTGCTTGTTTGATACTGAAATATTTTGGCAAAATTTCACTGAATATCGAAGACTCATCCAAATGCTTGAGCATGTCTTTGGACAAAAATAGTTGAAACCTCGCTGTGACACACCAGTCTAGCTTTCATTTGACATCACTGGCTTGAACACTTGTTTTGTTATCATGATAGCTAAGCATGGTCTCTTATTTGAACAGAATCTGGTTCCAGGAATGGCACAAAAGTGTGCAGCTGTGTGGCTAAATCTGTGTGTAAATAAAGTGCAAAGGAAAAGAATGCAATGTCTTATCTGCTAGTATCCTCAGATTCTTTATTTTATCATTTCTATAGTGGCATTTTATCTTAATAATTCAATTAGGAGATGGATCATTGATTAACCATGACACTCTTATTTACAGCGTTTGTGAAAGAAAAAGTGTCACATAAAAGTAAATCAGTGTATTGCATAATGTGAACAAGTGAAAAGGACAGATTTCACAACAATGCTGTACAGAGTACACTGATCTGCATAATCCAGTCCTTTATTGTTTTCTGAAAATAAGCTTAGTATGTGTGTTTTGGACCTATCTGGTTGTTCGGAGAAATAAATACAAATCATTACTTTTTGACTAAAAAAGGCTAAACTTGACAAACTAAAAGAAAAACTGTGTGCAGTGCAGGATAACCTTTGTATTCTATTTGACAAGAGCTCGTGAGACTGTTTAACATAGAGCTAAAACGAGCACCTTTTGACTAGCATTTACAGCGACCCTCGATCTCGACGGATCTAGGCTTTGGACCCGCTGATTAAATTCTGCAGTATTTACGGAAGGAGATTTGACCAAATTTATAAAGTGGCAGCGGTGGGATTCGAACCCACGCCTCCAAAGAGACTGGAGCCTAAATCCAGCGCCTTAGACCACTCGGCCACGCTACCTTTTAAGCTCTGAGATAGGACTGCCAGCTTGTGGAGGAGATGCTGTTGCGGCATGCACAAAACACGCTTAACAAAAGACTTTTGTTTGAGAACAAAGTGATACAAAAACACACAACAGAATTGGCAGTCCATTGCATTTCCCTCTGATTGTCAACAATCATCCACATATAATAACAGGATTCAGACGCAAGTTTTTTTGCCACTGTCGTTTTGCCACAGCTGCGACGATCTATTCCAATTCTATTTTAATTTGCATCTGTAAAAATAGCCTTATGTCTGATAAAATATTCTTAGTTCTGCAACTTTATTGTATAAGTTTTCCTTTATATTCCTCCATATACTGTCTTCTTTTAAATCTTTAAACGTGCGCAACCAATATTCATTTGCAACAGGTCTCTTAAAAACAGCGTCTCTAAAAAGGCAATACGACATTTTCACAGAACATGTTTTAAAAGCAAACAATTTTCCTCCAAGACTCACATTCACATCTTTTTATTCTTTGCCATCTTCCATGTTTTCAATTCTTTTTAGCCATTCTTGAGGTATAGAGTTCTTGGTTACATCATATTTATTTTCTATTTCTTGTCTGCTAAAATCCTCCTTTGCCTCCTCCATTATGTCCACAATGTATTGTGTTGGTAAAAACCCCTCTTTGAATTCATATAAAACATCTCTTACTTTCATAATACCCACATCCCACCATTTCTTAAAGAATATCTCTTTCCCCTGATTTAAAATGCCATTGTTTAAGAATAAAGGCTGATTTAAAATGTTCTCTCTTCCTTGTGGATTAAAATGTACATGAGATAAAAATGTGCCCCAGGCCCTCAAGAGTTCTTTATAAAAGTTTGGCAACCCCTCCGTCATTCAATTCTTTGTTTTCATCCACAGTATTTTGTCTCCACATTTAAAGTTGCTGCACTTATTTAAGAAAAAACCCATTGTTGCTTTCCATGTCGCCTTGTTTTCTTCATCCATGTATTTTATTTTATCATTTTCACCCTCAGACTGTTTTTTCTTTGTTCCACATCCATTAACTCCAGTCCTCCCTTCTCTATTGCTGCTATTAAGGTGTTGTATGCAATTCTTGCGGGTTTCCCTTCCCATAAAAAATCTAAAAAAACATTTTTTCAGCCTTTTTTCTGCCCACAACGGCATAGATGATGTGTATAAAATGTACCATAGTTTAGAAATCATTAAGACGTTAAGAACTAAAACTTTCCCTTTTAGTGTTAATGTTCTCATTTTCCAAAATATCAACCTCCTTTCAATCCCTCCTAATATTTCCTCCCACATTGTTTCTTTAGCTTTCTTTTCATCCCTCCCCATTAAAACTCCTAAAATCTTTATTTCTTTTGCTTCCATAAAAGTAAAATGCTCCGTTAAAACCGCCGCCCTTCCGAATCTCATGTACACCGTTTCATCCTTGTCTTATTGATCTGGTTATTTTAAAACACTGTGTTAAAAACACATTACATTTAATTTTTGTTACTGCACCTTTGTATAAGATCCTAATCCATTTAATAAAATGTTCTCCAAACCCAAACCTCTTTAAAATGTCAAATAAGAAATTATGTTCCACCCTGTCAAATGCTTTCTCAAAGTCTAAACTGATAATAAAACCATCTTTATTCTGCTCACACATGTATCTTATCATATCTTTTATACTAATTGTTGTGTCTGCTATATCTCTACCCTTTACACCGTACACTTGTTTAGTTTTAATTATGCTCAGCATTACTTCCTTCAGTCTGTTGGCTAAGATTTTGGATAAAATCTTAAAATCAGTATTCAGCATAGTGATTGGTCTGTAGTTTTTAAGATCTGTTTTCTCCCTTTTTCTTGTATATCAATTTTATTAAGCCCATTCCCATTCTTTGATTCAACTCTCCTTTCTTAAAAATATCCACATATACTTCTTTCAAAATACAAGTTAAAATGTCTTGAATAACTATATATATCTTGAATAACTCAGGATACTAGCGAAACAGATGTTGCATTTTTTTCCCTTTTGCACTTTATTTATACACAGATTTAGCCACACAGTTGCACAATTTTGTGCCATTCCTGGAACCAGATCCTGTTTAAATGAGAGATCATGCTCAGCTATCATGAT
This sequence comes from Silurus meridionalis, assembly GCF_014805685.1. Taxonomy (NCBI): domain Eukaryota; kingdom Metazoa; phylum Chordata; class Actinopteri; order Siluriformes; family Siluridae; genus Silurus; species Silurus meridionalis. Next base: position 32,377,127 of record NC_060886.1, on the reverse strand, counting down.
AACAAAACAAGTGTTCAAGCCAGTGATGTCAAATGGACTATTTTTGTCTAAAGACATGCTCAAGCATTTGGATGAGTCTTTATTATACAGTGACATTTAGCCAAAATCTTTCAGTATCAAAAAAGCAACAGAAGACTTCAAACAGAGTCAACATGTTAAATAGTTTTCTCTCATGTTTTTTCTGAACTGAAGTCTCTTCCACATGGGAAAATTGACCAAGAAGGTACACCCCTATCTGAAGTGCAATTCAAACCCACACCTCCAGAGGAGACTGCAACCTGAACGCAGCTCCTTAAAAAGCTCAGCCATCCTGACAGCCAGGCTTTGACTTTTCTTGCATGTCTAGGTCATATGGTGAACATGCAACAGTAGCAGATGTATTTCGTTCGCGGTTTAATTATTTACGGTTTTGACTTCAAAAGTGCTGCTGATCCACTCAGCCATGTTTACGGAAGGTTTTCCCGATTCTGCACATCCATCAAAAACATTTGTTTTACTGATGCGCCAAATCTCAAATCAGAATAATTTTTTTCTCATAACACCAAAACAAACATAAATTACTGTCTTTTTTGATCGAACAGAGCAACACATCATTCAAATATGTAAAGGCTCTACTTTTTTTTGTACACAATAATAATAACAACAAAATGCTGTGCTTTTGTAAAGTAAAGAAAACAGATAGGGGGCGCTTTCTGCCATCTCTGTCATCTCTCTTCACATTTAGAACAGCGATTAAATATTTGAATCGACTGACAGCCCTAATATTAATATGATGTGAGGTCCAGTTACCAGTGTGACACTGAAACAAGTAAAACAAAGCCTTTACTACTAATTAAGTACATGTCAAAGCCCAAACTTCTTCACTGTAACTTCAGTAAAAAAAGTATAGTCAGAACTTCAACTTTTACCAGAGTCTTTTAAAACATGAATATCTGTACTTCTACTTAAGTGAAGGATGTGTGTACTTTTGCCGCCTCTGCAAGCAGGCAGATGGATAGATTAAATAGATAGATATTAATCGAGAGGAAAGATGAGCAGGTATATAGGCATTCAGACAGAAAAACAAAAGACTTACATAAATAAGAAACACAAATAAAAGGATAATTAAAATAAACAAGTAGACAGAAATTTGTAAAAATAGTTTTATCAGCCACTGAGGGGATAAGAAACACATGCTTGTATGTCAGGATGGCCGAGCGTTCTAAGGCGCCAGGCTCAAGTTCTATACCTTCCAGGAAACTGAGTGTTCTGGTCTCCACGTGGAGGGGTGGGTTCAAATCCTGCTTCTCCCAGTGACTTTATTTTCATTAGAAATCAAAACAATAATGAAATGATTATTCCCCTTTGTATTTCAAACACAGACATAAAGAATAAACAAGTACATGGTTACCTATTAGTGGGAACGACAGGCAGAAAAACATGGCAGCATCAGTCGAGGATCTGGCAAAAAATGTAGCTGAGTTTTGGGAGACAAAAAGGTGTCACTAAAGGATCAAATAAACAAGTCCTTTATCAATCTTTATTTTTATCAGATAACAGACAAGTATATATACACACTGGATAAAACCCGAGCTTAAACTGTTCCTGGTTGGGTAAGAAAACATAGTAACCAGGGATGTGTGAACCCAGACAAACACTTTCTGTGTACCTTACATACTCACATCATAAAGATCCTATAGACACTGAACAGACAACATAGGAATGTGTTTAGAGAACCAGTGTGAGGCCGATCTTAATACTAACAGATATGAAAAAATATAAAAAATTTAGGAGGTTGGCGAACACTCGAGCGCCTTTGCAACCCTTGTCAGACTGTCCAAAGAACTTCAGCAACTAGCTCAAGAATGAGACCCCCATATTCTTCATTTGTTGCAGTTCTCAAATGCAATCGAGGGTAACATGTCTGCTTATAAAAAACCTTTTTACCCAGAAGAAAAAGCAGCACCAGCAACTCCCCATAACTGTGTTCATCACTCGGAAGAAGACACCAGACACTACGCCTTTAGCGACAACAGAAGTTATGGACGAGGGTGAAGATACTGCACCACCTGATGAAGAGCTGTAATGCTATTCTTGGGTATGCAGTACATTCATTTCATCACCTTCATCATCATTAGTACTGCACACTTAATTCATCATCATCTTCATCATTCAAGTTGTACCTTCACTGGTGAGTACCCATATAGAATTTTTATGTTAAAATGGTAAATTACGTAGGTTTAAGAATATTAAATGTTTAAAGCACAGAAAAGGTTCATAAGAGTGTCGATGTGGTTTATAAATTTTGTATACAGTACTGTATACATATTAGGTTGCCACTTCATGTTCTTTCGCCTATCCGGAGGTCTGGAACGTAACCCCCACGATAGGCGAGGGATTACTTTATATCCAAATCTTTAATTTACTAGAGAGGACCTTTGGCTGATCCTGAACAGTGAAATGCGGTAACTAAGTAAATAAAAATATAAAATAAACAAAAAAATAGAAAACGTAGCCGGAGCAGTCGTGACCGGCACCGTCTTGATGACATCGAGTAACGCTGTGCAGATCAACTGTGTATTTTATTTATTTATGTACAAAAATATACAATGTTATAAATATAATCTATAAAAAATATTTATAAAGAGATCACATTTTTAGGCTTTATGTGATGATGGATGAAGCTGATCTAAGGCACTTGGTGACAGCTGAGGGAACGCGCTTGAATGTGATCTTGTTCTGCTTCAGGATCAGTTACAAAACAAAGCCCAGGTGCTCGTAAGCTCTTAGTAAATGCTTCATAGAGAAAACATGAAAATTACAAGCATTTAAAAACATACAAAGTTTATTAAATACAACATGCTCTAAAATTAAAACACCCCCAAATACACAGGAACAAAAACAGTGGTATTAAAACAGGGTCTCCTCTGCATTGAATTGATGCTTTTTCTAAAACAACTCATATAAAGTTGGCAGGAAAATTCCTTTGGAGTTTTTAGTCGCTTAATTTACAAAAAAGTTCTATAGTTCTAAGTTCTATATTGATAATCTGGACCTTTTAACTGAAGATCAAAGCTTGGAATAGAAGAAACTAATAACACTAATAATAATAATAATAATAATAATAATAAGGTAAAGAAGAAGAAGAAGAAGAAGAAGAAGAAGAAGAAGAAAAAGAAATAGAAGAAGTGCATTAGTTAGAAACAGTTGAATTGTAACACACTGATCACATTGACAATTATCAGTCTCACACTGCCCTCTAGTGGCACTGTCTAAATTCTCATTCGGGCGCGGATGCGGGAAAAAAAAAAAAAAAAAAACACTGACGTCATTACCGGACCTTGTTGAGCGCAGGAAGCAACCACGTGACCACTGTGCAATTCATCACTCACTCTGGACGTTTTTGTTTATGTGTATCCTAGCAACTGTAGTAAACAAACCAGCGGCTAATAATCACTGGGTGAAAAGTTGTCATTTTGCTGCAGCGCGTGGAAAGGTAAAGTTCTCTCTTTTCTTCACTCTCATACTGAACATGTAATATAGTACATTTCATACTGTACATTTCAGTGTGTATCCCCTTTTCTGGATAATTTCTCTTGGCAAATTTTACAACATTGTCTGTTGTTCTTCTCAGAAAATTATTTTAAATACACCAAAAAATTCAAGAAAGGAAAAAATCCAATGTTATTTAAACTTTACAAGCAAAAAACGTTTAAGATATTTTATTTTATTTTTTGCGTTGTTTACATAAAACATTAATCAATACATAAAAATACACAAATAAATAAATACATTTAGGCGCGGATGAAAAGAAAAAAAACTACGTGCGCGGCATGCCTGGTGATGACGTCACTCAATACGCCGCTACATACTGTGTCCCGCCCCTTCTTATAGATGATTGGCTATAATTTTAAACAAAACCTGGGTTGATTGGTCAGACAGACAGACAGACAGACAGACAGACAGACAGACAGACAGACAGACAGATAGATAGATAGATAGATAGATAGATAGATAGATAGATAGATAGATAGATGTTTAGTGTTAGATTTCAGTAACTGTATTTAAAAGCTTTCATGTTTTTTGTATTGTTGCAGTAATAAACTAAAAATAAAAATGGATTCTGTTCCCCCATGTGGTGACGGCCCCCAGAACACTCCAGTGGAAAGGTGTGTGTTTGTGCGTGTGTGTTTGTGCATGTGTGTGTGTGTGTGTGTGTGTGTGTGAGCATACGTTGAGTACATGGGTATTACCTTTCTCACCGTCTCTCTCTCTCTCTCTCTCTCTCTCTCTCTCTCTCTCTCTCTCTCTCTCACAGGACACCCATAAGTGCAAACCCTGAAATGGGAGATGCTCCCAAAATTATTAAGTATTATGTGGATGCCATCATACCGAACAATTTTAGGGGACGTCAGCTGAATCCAGACCGAAGTAAGTTTCTTTTCAAAGCAGATGCTGTTACTGAACCACTGTGAACGAGTGTGTGAGTGATTGTGTGAACGAGTGTGTAAATGAACTTGTAATCATGAATCATTTCATCATGTTGGAATTCGTACATTTTTTCATGTTAAATGTGTTTTTTTCTTCCTTAGCAGTTAAAGTTATTAGTGTCAGGGTGATCCGAAACAGACGTTAGAGTCCAGACACGTGTAAGTATCTCCTCAAAGGAAATGCTGTTACAGACCCACACTGTAAACGAGTGTGTGAACGAGTGTGTTAAATCTCATTCAGCTACTATACATGCAATCGTGTGCTTCTTGTTCCTGCTGTTAAAGTGTGTGATCTTCTTGTTGTTTTTCAGATTCTGTGAATGATCACCTCCAAACCTTCACCACCACCTAAAGATATAAAATATCACAAAAATATAATTAATTGAATATATTTTATCATATTTAAAAACAAAAAAATAAAAAAAAAGTAAATAAACCCTGAGTCTCTGATTGTATTACTCCCCATTCTACTGGATCCACTGCAGGGAGTTTACTTGGTGGCACCTGAAACTTCAGATCCCAGGTGCTGCACAGGTTAAGACTCAGACACACACAGACACACAAACGAAGCCTCTTCTGCAGCTGGATCACAAAAACCCCTGCAAACAGTTCACTGAATCACTGTGGTCTGTTGAAACGAAGAGAAACTTGTCTGGCTCAGATGGTGTCCAGCATGTGTGGCGACGCCCTGGTGAGAAGAATCAAGAAAATTGTGTCTTGCCTACAATCAAGCATGGTGGTGGTAACATCATGGTCTGGTGTTGCATGAGTGCTGCTGGTACTGGGGAGCTGTTCTTCATTGAGGGAAACATGGAGTCCAACATGTACTGTGACACTTTGAAGGAGAAGATGATGCCCTCCTTCAGAAACTGGGCCGCAGTTTTCCAACATTAAAACAACCCAAAACACACCACCAGGATGACAACTGCCTTGCTGAGGAAGTGATGAAGTGGACAAGTATGTTTTCAGACCTGAACCTTATTGAGCACCTGTGAGGCATCCTAAAACGGAAAGTAGAGAAGCACCATGTGTCTAACATCCAGCAGCTCTGTGATGTCATTATGGAGGAGTGGAGGAGGATCCCTGCAACAACCTGTGCAGCTCTGGTGAATTCGATGCCCAGGAGGATTAAGTCTGTGTGAGATAACAATGGTGATCACACAGAATATTCACACTTTGGACACAGTTTGGACACGTTCAGTTAGGGGTGTACTTACTTTTGATACCAGATATTTTGACAGATTGAAGATTGAAGCCTTTTATACTTTTGAAGACGTTTGCGGAAGTATTTCTTCCCGTGATGCATAAATTAACCAGTTAAAATAAATATGAAGAATTAAAAGAAGTAAACATGAAAAATTACAGTATTGTGATCAAAATGATGCTTTAACACTACAATGTACAATATAATATATAATATAATCATATCAAATGAACTTTTTGTGTGTGTTACAATATATAATATAATGTATAATTTAATGTTACAGCATATTTGTTTTATATTCTGTCTCTCTGTTAAAATAAATCTACCATAAAAATTCTAGACTGTTCATTTCTTTGTAAGAGGGTAAATTTATAAAATGAGCAGGGGATTGAATAATTATTTCCCCCACTGTAGATATGAAGCTGTAGAAGTTGGAGAGCAGTTCTTACACTTACACTTTGTCCAACATCAAGTGTGCCAGATCACAAACATCATTTATTTCTAATTCCTTCACATTTATTTTAAAACTGTTTCATATTTGAGTGTTTACAGTTGAGACCATGCCCACATCCAGTTAATATTACAGATACAAATGTGTCTCTGACTGTCTTCTAAATTAAAGAGTGATAAATTAAAAAAACAGAAACGGTGTATCTTTATTCTCCACTAGAGGGCTGCGTCCCACACTTTGAGATCCAATGAGCTAGGCTAACTAGCGGCTAACTAATCTTAGCTTCAATAGGTTTCCTCCTCAGGTTATATATTCTACATTTAGTGAGCTTTAAATAGATTATGAATATCTTAATAACCTTAAATTGAATGGTAAATTTTGGTCATTTTTTGTCAAATATTCTAAGAAACTAGCTAACACAAAAACAGCGCTAGCAAACCCGGCTAGCATGAGGCTAATGATGATGTCTCCTACACTATTAGCCGAAAGATCCATTTCTGCTCACTGCAACATTTCTGGAAATATTATCTCTCATTTTGTTCTTTATTTTTTAGTAAAATTTAGACTAAATGGAGCTCTTTACTGATGTGGTGTGGAAAAGTCACGTGTCCCAATACATTTGGTCACACAGTGTAGATCAGACGCAGGATGTAGAATCACTGAAAGCATTTTAAATGGGATTCATTGGTCTGTTTTGTGTACATGCAGGATTCAGGAGCATTTTTATTTTTCATCATATTGATATTTAAAGTTAGTTTTGTATTAAAATAATATTTTTATAGTGTTTGTAATTTAATTGTCTGCGATTTATGTATCCAACTGGTCATGTGACCAGAGTGATGCTACAGAAAAGTTTCTATGACGTCATCATAAAAATTCTAGTATCTCCTTGACAACCATCAAACAAACACACAGACGCAATAAAAGCAGCAGCAGCGACATAAACATTATAACTATTCATCTACTACTGACTATTAGGTACCTGATAAGTAGCTTTGCTATATATATAGTTATTCTGAATATTTTTTAGACTGTTCTGTGCTTTTTATTAACTTTATTTTTGTACTGAGAAATGTAGAAATGTAAGATCTTTAAACCTGTATGTTTTACAATCTTTCAACATTTCAGAGTGGAAAGTGATTGTAGTTTATTTATACTGATGTTGATCTGTTTAAGACTGTAGGTTTGGTGTTTTTTCTCTTGTTTGTAACTGAGAGTTTGTTTTTGTTTTTTAGATAAAAATGAATTCGAGTATTTCAGCACTGTATGTTGGTGATCTGCACCATGAAGTGACAGAAAATAAGGTAGAGCCAAATAAAGAAAATGCCCCAGCAGTAGACACAGTTCCTGCTCTAGAAGAGCTTACAACTGTGGATGAGAATCCAGCTTCACCTCATGTTCCAGCTGTAAAACAGAGTCCAGCTCCACCTCATGTTCCAGCTGTAAAACAGAGTCCAGCTCCACCTCATGTTCCAGCTGTAGAACAGAGTCCAGCTCTACCTCATGTTCCAGCTGTAAAACAGAGTCCAGCTCCACCTCACGTTCCAGCTGTAGAACAGAGTCCAGCTCTACCTCATGTTCCAGCTGTGCAGGATGTATCCATGGCTGCAGCACCTCAGAAGCGTTTAACCATTTACATGTTGGAGTCTGCAGATTTTAAAATGCAGATCCAAATGGCACGTAAGTGTTACACTCACACACACACATGCACTTACACACACACACACACACACACACACACACACACACACACATACACAGCAGTTTTTAACACTCTCTCTCTCTCTCTCTCTCTCTCTCTCTCTGCAGATGATCACCTGTTGCCTCTGGTAGAGAAAATCCACCCAGCTGAAGCGGATAATATTTCATGGATGCTGATTGGGAGTCACAACAACTTTGAAATCATTAACATGATTTCAGATCCTGATCTTCTGCGAGCCAAAGTGAGCAAACACACACACACACACACACACACACACACACACACACATAGTAATATTATATTTAGGAATGATTTGTAATTAGTGGTTGTAGTAACGAGTGTATATTCTAATAATATTTCATGTGTTTTTTTTGTTGAACTGTTGATATTAAAATGATGATTTGATTTTGGTCATGTGGAAACAAAACCCCACCCACCAATTCCTCATTTACATCTATTCATAATCACACACATCACTCCTCTATTCACTCTTTATATGCATGTGACACACGTGTGATAGAAGTGTATATGTGTGTGTTTGTGTGCAGGTGGATGAAATAAACATGATCATAAAAGCTGGAGAAGCAAAGAAAAAGAGAAAGAACAAGAAGAGGAAGAAGAAGGGAACAATGTTATATTAATAATAGTAATAATAATGCTATTATAATTTTCCTATTATTGTTTCATTATAAATAATAATTTCATAATACAAATATGTTATTTAAATTGTATATTTTATTATTTTTAATGTGTATATGTATATATATATTTATTTGATTAATTATTTAAAATATTAATAAAGACAATCTACAATGTAAATACTTTCAAGTGTTTTGATTCGTGATTATTATACATTTTATAAGAACTTTAAGAGGAACTTATCAAGTGATACATGTGCATGAAAGAAGTTATATGAATTTTAAGGAATATTTTCCAAAAACCAGCAACAAATGAACATCACCGTATTAAAACTTAATTCATAAATATTTATAAATATCAAAGCTTTTATTTTATATTAGAAATTAAAAACAAAAATTTAATACAAACCAAAAGTCTGAAACTTTTTCGGAAACTGAAATAAAACATCAAAATATATCAAAACGAAATAAAAATAAAATTTATCAATATTTTTTAAACTACAATATCTCTTTTTCAGCCAGTGACATACAGTGCAGTATTATAGCCTGATTATTTTCATTTATTTCATAGAGATTTTATACAAATAGTTTGTAATTCTTATTTCTAATTTTATTCTGCATGTGTGGTTGTTTTCTCTATTTGTGCACCAGCTCTCATAACAGTTCCTACTGCTGTAACTGTATAATAAAGACATTTAAAACACTATAAATTTATAAACCATTAAATAAAAACATCCAGCTGCTTCAGCATCTCCATCATGAATTCCACTGATGCTTCATCTGCTTTAGAGCCACGTGAGCTCCATCCACCAGCACCACACTGTGTAGCTCACTGCCAAGAACCGTTTCATTTCACTAATTCTCCAGGGCAGACCTCCGAGTAGATGTCAGAGGGGTAGAATCAAATCTGCCCCTCCCAAGTGATGTTATTGGAGTAAACATGAATAAGCCTCTACCTTTCCCGAAACCAACCCCTCAATCCATTTTTAAAGGAAAGAACAGTATGTACAAATAAAATCCACCCTCCTATAAAATCTACAGCTTTAAACCCAGCTTGTAATCTCACTGATCTGAAGCATTGATTCACTTAAATCCTGTCCTCCCTCCATCCTCTATCATTGCTCCACTGATCCCTCCATCTTCTAACAGTGCAACACACTCCCTCCATCCTGCAGCAGAACCAGAGCAGAAGACCAGGTGAAGACACCAGTGAGGACACACGTGTAAGTAGCACACATTGCAGTAGGATGAGCAGAAGATCAGCTGAAGATCATTTATTTTCAGCAGATGGAGGACAGACACAGACACTGGAGCAGTCTGTTTAAGAATAGATTCATTTAGTGCAGATGGAAAAACACTGTCTAAAGCTGAGTCGCACTCATTTTGATTCTCATTAGTAAGTTTGTAGCATTTTTAATGTACTATTAGTGCAGTTGCAGCTAAATGTATAGCTACTACAAGATGAACAGGATTAGGACTGATGTAGGGCTTTTGTGTGTGTTTTCAGAAGAATCCAGACTCTGGTGAAGACTATGAGGTCTGTGCTGATGATCACTAAATTGACTGAAGATCACGTTCAAGTTCTTAGTGGTTTTGATGAGGAACATAATCAGGATGGACCCCACTCTGTTCAGAAAGAGTTTATAATTGTTTACATCATAAACATATACGTTAATACTTTCAACAAAAACAGTCCAATAAACATTAATCTTAAGAGAAAAACATTAACCTTAAGAGAAAATATATTTAGAGAGGAGTTTTAACCACACACAAATAAGGCCTAGATGTAGACACATGGTGGGATTTTTATCATAAGAAGAAACTGTTTAATAGAAATGTTTTTGTATTTAAAATTCAGTAACATGGAAGTGGTTCATTATAGAGAATATTGTATGCCCACAGATAAGGAACATCCCTGGACAAGAACCACCACTTGATTGGACCCTTGGAGGAGGACAAGCTTTAGACTGGTGAGGATGAGGTCTGAAGAAGCTCACAGAAAGGAAAGTGCACACAGAAAAGTTTGTGAGTAAACCAGTAAAGTTTTGAACTGTACTTCATTATATCCATTTTTTATATTTGTTCTCATGCACATAAGGTGTAAAGTGGATGGTGGTGTCTGAGTTTAAAACATCTTATTTATCTGGATTGTTATGTTTTTCCCAGTGGAAATCACTGATGTGAATGATGCTGGTTCAGATCTCACCTCAGGCACGTTTAAAATCACCTAATAATCTACACAAATACTGATGATGTGAATGTAAATAATGTGAATGAAAATGAATCACTTGTCATTCAGGTTAATTTATAACCTTCAGACATTTTTTGACATTTTTACTGGAAATTGCAATAAAGTTCATGAAATATATAAATTCATTTCTCAATGTATTTATTTAACTTTTAAACTTATTTTATCAAAAGTCTCTTTTTCATTATATAGGATACATGTTTTGCATGAATGCTTTATATTCTTAATAATAATAATAATAATAATAATAATAATAATAATAATAATGAAGATGATAATGGGTTCAGCAGGTTCACAGAATAAATCACGAGTCACTGTTCTATGAACAATAAAACATTTTATTTTTATTTACTGAAAATGCTACAAAAATGTAAAATGATGAAATATAATTGATGCAAACATACAAAGGTACAAATAATATTTTTAAATGATGTATATAATAGTAAGGGGTATTTAACAATAAATATAAACATGTACAATGATAAAAAGTGACTAAGTGGGTTTAAAACATCAACTAATAATAACAATAAATAATAATAGTAGTAAATCCACAAAAGTAGAATCATTACACAGCGACATAAACATTAGCAAACAATATTCATAAACAGTACAATAAATAAAATAATAATAATATAAATAAAATAATATCAAGTCTCTGAGTGGCTCAAAACACCAGGAAGAAATGGTTGAAGGAGCAGAACAGAAGAAACAGCAGGTCTGGATGCAGATGAATCACTGAATGAAGGAGATGAACTTTGACTACCAGGTAGTAAAGACACATATTGTATATTATAATTTAAACATAATAATGATGATGATGATGATGATGATGATGACATATAAAGCTCTTTTTAAAATTCCTGTTTTAAAGAACACAAATAATCTTCTATTCAATAAAAGACAATATGACTATAAAAGGCTTTGGGGACGTTCCAGAGATAATTGCGTGTGGAGTAAATACTGAAATATGAAAATAATGAATGAGCAGTGATAATGTAAGTGCAGGCTGTATAATGGTGGGGGTGGAGGTAGAGGGCGCTACAGCAGTAGGAGTGGAGTAAAGCAGGTGGAACACTTGCAGCAGGTGGAACACTTACGACCTGGTAAAAGAACAATAAAGAGTGTGGAAAACAGGTTTTATTCACCTTTTAGTCTTGGTATTTTTTACAGATCTAAATAAGAAGAAACATTGCAAAATCTAACATTCACACATTAATATGTTTAATCCACAATTATCTCTGTACACTAGTGAGAGTCTGAGGGCAGAAGTCAAGTGATATGAAGATCTATAAATATAACACACTTTAACATTAAAATTAGTAATAAAGGGTCTCATAACGGCAACATTTGAAGGCAATTTAAAAATATATAAATCTATTGTTATTTTTTTTTCTTGTTTGTCATGTTTTATATGAGTTACACAGGTCATAAATATAAACTGAGCTTAAAATATAGTTGTGCAGGTTCACAGTGACGTGACATGAAAGAGAGGATTACCTGAAAGTCTGAAATGAACACTTTAGGAGGGTGGAATCCACAAAGACGTTTCTGAAAAGTTTTGACTGGCCGTGGACCTGCATTGGACATTTCTCACTCTGTACAAATAAAGACCTTTAGGTTATGGGAACTGTGTTTAATCATCTTCTCTTATACATTTTTGTCAGCACAAACCTTATGAAGCAGATCAAACCATTTCTTCTGACGGGGAGCAGGTGTGTTTCCAGCTTCAGAGCCAAACCCCAGTGCTGACAAACCACCACAGATGAGACGTCCACTCATCATCCTCTACCGCCACAGGCAGACGTCCACTCATCATCCTCTACCGCCACAGACGAGACGTCCACTCATCGTCCTCTACCGCCACAGACGAGACGTCCACTCATCATCCTCTACCGCCACAGACGAGACGTCCACTCATCGTCCTCTACCGCCACAGACGAGACGTCCACTCATCGTCCTCTACCGCCGCAGACGAGACGTCCACTCATCGTCTCCTAAAGCCTTTTGAGACGTTTTAGACATGTCTGAGACATTTGAAACATGTTTTTGTTTCAAAAGATTTTTCTGAACCTTTTTGATCTTGTAGAAAGCACAAGATGAATCATGTTTCCTAAAGAGATAATGTGAGTTTTAATGTTCTTCCTCCTCGTCCCAGCAAAACAACTTTCACCTCCAGTAAACCAGATTATGTTTGTTTCCAACGTTTCTTCTATGCATGAAACACTTCTGTACATCGTTCACTTCACACAGTAAAGACTTAACAATAAATCACTATCACACACTGATGAAACGCTGTGAGCAGAAACTTCATTAGATTTCGACTAACGCCTTCACCACTCCGCCATCACAGCAGCAGTTCCTGTCCTTTGTAACCCTGAGCTTTTTAACAGGAGCAACATTCTGGCTAACAGCAGAACACACAAACACTTCTGTGTACCTTACATACACACATTGTAAAGATCCTATAGACCAGACATGGGCCACACACTGCCCGTTGGGTTTATTAATCCGGCCCACGAACGTGACCATCTTATGAGCCCTTCTGCAAAATTAGCTTATCAAAGAAAAGAAAAGTGGATAGTGAGCGCCGAGTGTTTAATACGGAGTGGACAACAAAATATATTTTCACTGAACGTTGTATGCCCAATATGCCAAGAAACTGTCGCGGTTTTCAACGAGTACAATATCAGCCGTCACCTTGCTATGAAGCAAGCCGACTACGCTAGCAAGCAGGCAAACTACAATTCAAGAGCAAGTACCAAGGCAAGTCTTTGCTGGCATTCAAATAAGCAAAGCTAGCAAGCCTTTCTCCAAAGGCAGGTTTTAAAAGAATGCATGGTAGAGACGGCAGGTGTCTTGTGTCCGGAGAGCAAAGGCAAGTTTGAAAAAATCAGTCTGTTAAGCAGAACTGTGACTCGCCGTGTGGAACTGATTGACGAAGATATAACACGCTGTATGAAATGTCTGTGATGCAGCGCTCTGTTATACTGCATATCTGTATAATTCTATAGCTGTGGCATCATAATGATGTTATTAAGAGGGGGATTGGGACTGAAGACCTGCCACTGTATAAACTATTAGAGACAACGAGTAACGCTGTGCAGAATCTCTGAAACACAACCCCAATTCCAAAAGAGTTGAGACTCTGTGTAAAATGCAGAGGTGTGAAGTAATGAAGTACAAATACTTCAATACTGTACTTAAGTTGATTTTTCTGCTATCAGTATTTTACTTCACTATTTATTTTTCAGACACATTTTTACTTTCACTCATTAAATTTGTACATAAATATCTGTACTTTCTACTTTTTATATTTTCAGACCAGTTTAATTCTACTTTTTTGACATGATCAATATTTTTTCTTCTCATTGTGCACCGTTTTCAGCACATCAACATGTTTCTTGTTACGGTTTGACTTTTCAAACTTCCACTGGTGTATCATTTCCTGGCTCTCAGACACCACAGAGGGTAAAAGTGTGTATGAAGGGTGTGTGTTTGATCATCCACAATGCTGGAGGATTTGAGAGACCAGGTGAGTTTCTCCACAAGTGAACACAAGATTGTTGAGTCTGCACCAATCCATTATCCACTGCATTTCCTGTCTGAAAGCCGTCTCGTTGTTCTTGATGATGAGACTCATCATAGTCATGTGACTGGTGAACTTGATGATTTGAGCTGTGCATTGCAGCACAGTCATGAATCACAGTGTGAACAGCTGGTGACTGAGGATACGGCCCTGAGGTCCCAGTGCTCACTGTGATGGGTTTTGCTGGTCCTGATCCAAACTGTCTGATGTCTTCATCATTGAGTCTATAGCATACAGGCTTTTTCCACATAAACATAAACTATAATAGACAGCAGATAACACTGTACAGATCTAAAATGTATTTTATTTCTTTATGAACAAAAGTTTTAGGTGTAAATCACTATAAAAGTAATCTATTAAATTATTCATAAAGAGAGTCTGAGGCTTGGTGACGGCTGGAGGAATGAGCTTTGTGATGTCTTGCCACCATGATTCCAAAATCTTTACAGCGACATTGGGGTTGCTGGCTGCCAGATCATGAGTGGCATAAACCACTGCAAGCTGCAGCTCCCACGGCAAATCTGCACACAAAATCCATCATAAAATTAGGACTTGCTGAAGCACTTTCCTGTTGATAAAGAACTAAACATCAGAGAATAAAGATTTAATGATATCTTTCCGGAGTTTTTCTGTTCCAAACACAACTATGCTTTTTTGTCAGATTTTGGACTGACATTGGGAGTTTCTCCTTAAACCCTTGTTAGCCAAGTCATCCTGTTTCAGGTGGACAAAGAACATGAGTGAAAAACTGAACAATCCACAAATAATGTGTCAGGGTGCGAGCGAAAACAGAAGGCGGAAGCCGGAGTACAGCTCGCTCGAGTTTTAATACAAGCGTGAGGGAGAGAGAGACACACGAGCACACACACACACACACACAGACGCGCACACGCGCGCACACACACATACAAGCACAAGCACACGGCAGTCCTTATGTTGAAAGAGTCCGAGTGCGCTAGCTGACCCGAGATGCGGGGAGGTGAAGCGCGGCGGTACGGGGATTGTGGAGTCCGGACAAACGGAACGGAAGACATAGACATAAGCACAACAACAAACAACCCATACAACCAGTACGTGGCGCCCAACACATACAATAAACGAGGATAGGGAGTGAAAGAGGAGCTTATATAGAAGCGGGTGGAGTGATGATGAACCCCAGGTGGCGTGATTAAACCTGGGGCTTCAGAGAGTGGAGGCATGAGTGATGATGAGCTCCAGGTGTGCCTCGTTAAACCTGGAGCTCTATGGAGAGTGGAGGCATAGAGAGCCACCAAAGGGGCGTGGCAGGTGGATCCTGACATTACCCCCCTGAGGCGGCACCTGACGCCCAACCCCACAGACGCTAGGAGGCCAGGGCACTGGGAGGAGGATCGGTGTCCGTCCAGGGTCGAACGGGACCTGGTCAGAACCGCCGCAGAACCGGAGAAGGCCAGCAAGGACCTGAGGCGGGGCGACAGCCCAGGCGAAGCGCAGGAACCGGAGGATGCCCATCCCGAAGGCACAGGGCGGAACCATGCTCCCAGCGGAGGTCCGAAACGGCGCGTAGCTCATTGCCGAGGCCAGAATCGGAGCGAAACCCCTGGTGAAGATCGGAGCCAGGACGAAGGCTGGAGAAACGGCTCCAGCGGCGACCGGGGACGGAGAGCTGCCTGTAGCGAAGACCAGGGACGAAGGGACGTCTTTGGCGGAGCCAGGAGGCAGTGAGACAGCTCCAGCGTCGGATAGGGACCATGCTGCGCCCGCAGCGGAGTCCCGAGGTTGAGCGACCTCCACAGCAGAGACCTGAGACTGAGTGATGCCCTCGGCGGCGATCAGGGCCGGACAGACCCCCAATGGGGAGGTCTGGATCGGAGCTACGTCCGTAGCGGAGATCGGAGTACGAGTGACGCACCCAGTTGAGCCCGGAAGCAGAAAAACGACCCCGGTGGTGTCCAGAGGCCCGGTGACGTCCACGGTGGAGTTCAGAGGCGGGACGCCGCCATCAGAGGAGCCCGGAGGCGAGACGTTGCCATCGAAGGAGCCCGGCGAGACGCCGCCATCGGAGGAGCCCGGAGGCGAGACGTCGCCATCGGAAGAGCCCGGAGGCGAGACGTCGCCATCGGAGGAGCCCGGAGGCGAGACGTCGTCAAGGGAGGAGCTCTGGGGTGAGACGTCGCCTTTCAGGAATCCCGGGAGCGAGACGTCGTCAGAGGAGGAGCTCTGGGGCGAGACGTCACCTTCCAGGAAGCTCGGGAGCGAGACGTCATCGAAGGGGGAGCTCTGGGGCGAGACATCGCCTTCCAGGAAGCTTGGGAGGCGGGCGTCGTCGAAGGAGGAGCTCTGAGGCGAGACGCCGCCATCGGAGGAGCTCGGAGGTGTGATGTCGCCTGCAGGGTGCCCAAGGCGAGCGCCGCCGGGCGGGCTCATGGGCGACACGTCGCCATCGGAGGAGCTCATAGGCGTGACGTCGTCTTTGGAGGTGCTCGAAGGCATGACGCCGCTATCGGAGTCGCACAGAGGCAAGATGTCGCCATCAGTGGAGCTCGGAGGCGGGACGGGCGGCAGCAGAGAGGAGCTCTCGGAGACTCTGTGGAGCGGAGAGGAGCTCGGAGACTCTGTGGGCGGAGAGGAGCTCTCGGAGACTCTGTGGAGCGGAGAGGAGCTCTCAGGAATGCTCTGGGGCAGAGAGAATCTCTGCGACGTGGCTTCACCGGGAGCGGAACCCTGTGACATGGCCTCACCTCCAGGGGAACAGTGAGGCAAGCAGTCGCCTGGCCGTCGCCTGGGAGACCGTGAGCAGTCGTCGCCTGGGAGACCGTGAGGCAAGTCGTCGCTTTGGGGTGACCGTGAGGCGTGGTACGACATTTCTTTTGTGTCCAGGCGGCATGCGGCGTCCTTTTGCCAGCCAGGCGGTGTGACTTCCCTTCACGGCCAAGCGGCGCGCGGCGTCCTTCGCAGCCTTGGGGCTGAGCTGAGTGCACTGGGAAGCTCCGGGCGGAACGGAGCTGTCCTGGAGGTCCTGAGCGGAACAGAGCTCGCCTGGAGAACTTGGCGTGGAACTGAGCTCGCCTGGAGACCTTGGAGCTGAGAGGATCTCGCCTGGAGGTCCTGGAGGGAGACCGAACTCGCCTGGAGGTCCTGGGACAAAGCCGAGCTCTCTTCAGGACTCTGAAGCGGAACGGAGCTCTCTTCAGGACTCTGAAGCGAAACGGAGCTCTCTTCAGGACTCTGAAGCGGAACGGAGCTCTCTTCAGGACTCTGAAGCGGGGAGGAGCTCTCTGAGACACTCTGTGACAGAGAGAAGCTTTTTGTGGAGGCCTGGAGCGGAGCTGAGCTCTTTTGGAGGTCCTGGAGCAGAACTGAGCTCTCGTGGAGGTCCTGGGGCAGAGCTGCTCTCTCGTAGAGGTCCTGGGGCAGAGCTGCGCTCTCGTGGAGGTCCTGGGGCAGAGCTGTGCTTTCCTGGACGACCTGGAACGGAGCTGAGCTCTCCTGGACGACCTGGAGCGGAGCTGAGCTCTCCTGGGCGACCTGGAGCAGAGCTGAGCTCTTCTGGGCGACCTGGAATGGAGCTGAGCTCTCTGTGGAGGCCTGGAGTGGGAAGGAGCTGTCCTGGAAACCCTGGAGCGAGAAGGAGCTGTCCCGGAAACCCTGAAGCGGAGCTGCGCTCTCCTGGAGGTCCTGGGGCTGAACTACGCTCTCTTGGAGGTCCTGGAGCAGGCTGAGGATCTCCTGGAGGCCCTGGGGCGGAGTGGCGCCATCCTGAAGGGCCTGGAGCAGGGCGGAAATCTCCTGGAGGTCCTGGGGTGGAGCAGAGCCATCTTGGAGGGCCTAGTGCAGGGCCTGGAGCAGGGTGGAAATCCCCCGGAGGTCCTGGGACGGAGTGGCGCTCTCTGGGAAACTCTGGTGCGGAACGGAGCTCTTCGGTAAACACTGGAGCGGGATCGTGCTTTCGGTAACGGGAGAGAGATGGTGGAGATCTGCGGTGACCATCCCTAATTTCCGGGTGAGAAGCCGGATAAACCGGGCGCACGAGCCGAACTTGCCACCAGAGGCGCTCCACAACTCACTGGCCAGAGAGAGGGATTCTCCAGACAGCAGAGAAATGTGGAGGGCGATCTTGTCTGCGTCAGTGGGGTAAGAGGATGAATAAAGTCTATATATTCACCGACACTCCGTATAAATCCGCCCCCAGCCCTGTCGCCGGAGAAGCGAGCCGAAATCCATGGCGTCATCACGGGGCGTGGCGCTGCGAGCATGATCCACGTGAACGGCAGCGGACTTCCGGGTTTTCCCGGTGGAGCTTGGCTGCCGCTTCATCATGGCAGAGCGAATTCTACCTCCGAGGTTCGGTTCGCGCCGGGACCACGACGGTAATCCGATCATTTGTTTGGTTTTTTTTTTTTGTTTTTTTTTTTTGTAAATTATATCCTTTTCAGGAGGTTCGTTATTCTGTCAGGTGCGGCGAAAACAGAAGGCGGAAGCGAGTACAGCTCGCTCGAGTTTTAATACAAGCGTGAGGGAGAGAGACACACGAGCACACACACACAGACGCGCACACGCCCACACACATACAAGCACAAGCACACGGCAGTCCTTATGTTGAAAGAGTCCGAGGTGCGCTAGCTGACCCGAGATGCGCGGGGAGGTGAGCGCGGCCAGTACGGGATTGTGGAGTCCGGACAGAACGGAACGGAAGACATAGACATAAGCACAAAACAAACAACCCATACAACCAGTACGTGGCGTCCAACACATACAATATGAATTAGGGAGTGAAAGGGAGCTTATATAGAAGCGGGGTGGGTGATGATGAACCCCAGGTGGCGTGATTAAACCTGGGGCTTCAGAGAGTGGAGGCATGGTGATGATGAGCTCCAGGTGTGCCTCGTTAAACCTGGAGCTCTATGGAGTGGAGGCATAGAGAGCCACCAAAGGGGCGTGGCAGGTGGATCCTGACATAATGTGAGAAGATGCTCAAAATCAAGATTTACAGTAAACATACCAAGTAGCCTGAAAACTGCTGCTACAGAGACGTCTTAGTACGGTGTTTGCTCTGTTCTTGTTTGCAACAGCCAAGTGTTCAGGATCAGCCAAAGGTCTCTAGTAAATAAAGATTTGGATATAAAGTAATCCCTCGCCTATCGTGGGGTTACGTTTCAGACCCGATAGGCGAAAAGACGTTAGTGGAAACCTAATATGTATTCAGTACAGTATACAGAATTTATAAACCACATCAACACTCTTATGAACCTTTTCTCTGTTTTTAAACATTTAATATTCTTAAACCTCGTAATTTACCATTTTAACATAAAATTCTATATGGGTACTCACCAGTGAAGGTACAACTTGAATGATGAAGATGATGATGAATTAAGTGTGCAGTACTAATGATGATGAAGGTGATTAAATGAATGTACCATGCAAGAAACATTACAGCTTTTTTCAGGTGGTGCAGTATCTTCATCCTCGTCCATAACTTCTGTTGTCACTAAAGGCGTAGTGTCTGGTGTCTTCTTCCGACTGATGAACACAGTTATGGGGAGTTGCTGGTGCTGCTTTTCTTCTGGGTAAAGGTTTTTATAAGCAGACATGTTACCCTCGATTGCATTTGAGAACTGCAACAAATGAAGAATATGGGGTCTCATTCTTGAGCTAGTTGCTGAAGTTCTTTGGACAGTCTGACAAGGGTTGCAAGGCTCAGTGTTGCCAACCTCCTAAAATTTTTATATTTTTTATATCTTAGATTGAGCCTCACACTGGTTCTCTAAACACATTCCTATGTTGTCTGTTCAGTGTCTATAGGATCTTTATGATGTGAGTATGTGGTACACAGAAAGTGTTTGTCTGGGTTCACACATCCCTGGTTACTATGTTTTCTTACCCAACCAGGAACAGTTTAAGCTCGGGTTTTATCCAGTGTGTATATATACTTGTCTGTTATCTGATAAAATAAAGATTGATAAAGGACTTGTTTATTTGATCCTTTAGTGATACCTTTTGTCTCCCGAAAATCAGTTACACTTTTGCCAGATCCTCGACTGATGCTGCCATGTTTTTTCTGTCTTTCACTAATAGGTAACCATGTACTTGTTTATTCTTTATGTCTGAAATACAAAGGGAATAATTATTTCATTATTGTTTTGATTTCTAATGAAAATAAAGTCACTGTCAGTGGGATTTGAACCCACGCTCCATGTGAGACAGAACTCATATTCGGAAGGTACAGAACAGTCTGGCGCCTTAGACCTCGGCCATCCTGACATACAAGCATGTGTTTCTTATCCCTTAGTGGCTGATAAAACTATTTTACAAATTTCTGTCTACTTGTTTGTCTTATCTATCCTTCTATTTGTGTTTCTTATTTGTGTAAGTATTTTGTTTTTCTGTCTGAATGCCTATTTACCTGCTTATCTTTCCTCTCGATTAATATCTATCTATTTAATCTATCCATCTGCCTGCTTGCAGGCGGCAAAAGTACACATCCTTCACTTAAGTAGAAGTACAGATATTCATGTTTTAAAAGACTCTGGTAAAGAAGTTCTGACTATACTTTTTACTGAAGTTAAAAAGAAGTTTGGCTGACATGTACTTAATTAGTAGTAAAGGCTTCGTTTTACTTGTTTCAGTGTCACACTGGTAACTGGACCTCACATGTTTCGTCGTTGAAGTGCAAGGCTGCGTCTTTATGTTACAAAGTATATAGAAAATGTAGTAAAGTACAGAGTCTGTATTTTCTAAACAAGATAGATAGATAGATAGATAGATAGATGAATGAATAGATAGATAGATAGATAGATAGATAGATAGATAGACAGACAGACAGACAGACAGACAGACAGACAGACAGACAGACAGACAGCATGGTAGATAGGAAAGACAAGCAGTCAGAAAGGCATTCAGAAAAAAATATAAGCCTGACAGACAGATAGAGAGACAAAAAGGCGGACAAATAGATGGCTGGGTGGATAGACAGATAGACAGACAGACAGGTAATATTTGAAAGGTACCAGACTCAAGGTTCAATACATTCCAGGAAACTGAGTGTTCTGGTCTCCACATGGAGCGTGGGTTCAAATCCCACTTCTGACAGTGACTTTATTTTCATTAGAAATCAAAACAATAATGAAATAATTATTCTTTGTCTTTCAAACACAGACATACAGAATAAACAAGTAGATGGTTACCTAATAGTGGGAAAGACAGACAGAAAAAACTGTTAATACAGACTAGCAGGAAGATGGATATATAAATTAGACAGATCGATAGGAAAACCCAGCCAATAGGGTTGCATGCCAGTGCACTCTAGTGCCGGTCCCAGTTACTATTACTGGTAAAGGGAGAGGTAGCTGATATGATGGAGAGGAGAAAGGTACATATGTTGTGTGTTCAGTAGATCAAGTGGAAAGGGAGTAAGGCTTGTTAGTAAAACAGGTATGTAGTTCCTTTTAATGTTGTGTTCTGCCTACACAATTCATTCCATTAAAGATGCATCTAAAATCGATGATTGATGTTTAGACATATGTATGTCATATGCACCTTTGTTATTTAATCTATTTTGAACATAACACATACAAACAATATTTATAATTATATTTTGCTGAGATTACCCGACAATTTGAGAAAATTCATTGTGTTTTTGTGATTGTTCTAAAAAATAAAAATAAAAATAAAAATTATACCAGATTAACACTGACCTTATTAAAGGTTTTCTTCAAATGCACTGTATAGTGTCTTATCTGTATCCATCAATGTTCCTGACCAGCCTTGAACGATACACTGATTGATTGATTGTTCTTCCAAGTGTTCACCTGTTTGGTGACCTGCTCAGAAAATACAGAGACTAGTACTACATTTTCTATAGCAGTCTTGCACTTCAATATCGCACAATGATGTAGAAGGATATCAATTTATAATTCATAACAGTTTTAAAATAAAGATACATTTTAATTTCCCTTTGACTGATCATCAAGTCAAACCTGTTTTCAGTCTTTATCATGTCTTTTTTAAGGACTTTCTTCCTGGCAACCGCTACATTAGATATTGTCTTTACTGACCTCATTCTTTTCGTTAGTTTTACTTGTTTGTCCTCCTTTTTTCTTTTCCCTTTTCATATTTTATTTCTGTTGCTTGTTCCTTACATGCTGGATGGTCAGATTCCATTGTGTTCAGGTCATTTTGCAGGCTGTACGTCAACTCCATTTGAATCCATGAGTCTCCGTCCTTGTTGCACCGATGTCTCTTCTCTTGGTCCTTCTTCTCCACCAAAGCGTTTTGCAAACTTTCAGTTAGTCCTATTTGGGTCCAGATTTCCCGTCCTGCTGGTTGTTGTGCTTCTTTCCTTCTTGTTCCTTGATCTCTAACACTTTCATTCACACACTCATTCACACACTTGTTCACACACTCATTCACACTGGTTCTGTAACAGCATTTGCTTTGAGGAGACACTTACAGGTATCTGGATTGTGCTGAAATCTGATTACATTGAGCCTGTTGGCAATAACATCAGTTGCATTGATTCTAGGATGAGCATCTCCCATTTCCATGTGTGTCTTCTGACCATCCTGAAAGAGAGAGAAAAGGGACGTTGATAACTTATGTTTTGTTAAGATAATACACATGTACTCAACACACACACACAACACACACACACCTTTCTACTGTAGGATTCCAGGGTCCATCACCAAATTGATTAACTAAAGTAATTTGTGGGTTTATTACTGCAAAAAAAAAAAAAAAAAACTTTTAATTTTAGGTACTGACATCTATCTAATGATCGATCGATAGATAGATCCATGAGGTTTGCTTTTAGTGCTAGCCAATCATCTGAGAGAAGAGGCGGACTTGTACAGAGTATGTAGCATCATCACTGCCCTGAAAAGCAGCCTAGTGGTCACATGGTCGGTTATGGCCAGTGTTACTTTTGACAGTCACTAATACTGTAATGCATTACTTTTTAAATAAATTAATACCGTTACCGTGTAGTGCGTTGTCTGTGACTTTTTAATGAATGAATTTGGGCTGAAGTGTAGACTACAGTCTAACCTGTTACAGCAGCGATGCATTATAGGATTGGTGGATAAACCACTGTAAATATGAAGAAGACACTGTAGGATTGGTGGATGAACCACTGTAAACACGAAGAATACTGTGGACGTGTCTCCGTTATTTAGGTCTGTGCAGCAGTAATGGCGAGTCAAGGCGAGAGCAAGCAGTTTCTCAAATTGAAATATGCTCATTATTTCACTTTAGTTGAGTATAAAGACACAAACATTTTAGTCAAATGTAAGCTGTGTCTTTCTGGTTCGAAGCTCGTATTTACTGTGATAACAGCAACTCCAATCTGTTGAAGATCCTCCAGAAACTCCATGCTAGAAGCTAGTAGCTAGAAGCTAGAAGCTAACCTGGTGTTCTGTTCTACATTGTTGATAGTTTTCATACTTCAGCTGTGAAAGGAACATGTTTAAGAGCTCAACACAACAGCAGAAGCCACTTTAGTTTTGATTGTGAATATATAATTCAGCTTGTTTTGTTATTTATTTCAGAAATCCTTGTGATATATTCAGTTTGTGCTGGTCTGACTTTAATAAAATGTGTTTAAAAATGACTTTGTGTTTAAGTCAGTTTTGTGTTTGTAGAACATAACGCATAAAAGGACATTAAAGAAGGTTCTTTAAAAACTTAAAGTTACTTTTAACAGTAACGTATTACTTTTGGTGTTAATAATTATCAAAGTAATTGAGTTTAATTAAGTAACTGTAACTAGTTACTATTTCTTAGTAACGAGCACAACACTGGTTATGGCACTCAATAAGTTTTTGGTGTGATGTGTTTGTTGTTTTTCTCCGTGGTGAATTCATGAATTTATTTGTGTATTTGTTTGCAATATTTCAACATAAACAAGAAGAAAAAGTTTAAATAACATTCGATTTTTTTCCTTTTGTAAATTTCAGCAGTTTTATTTTTCTCATTTCATTCATTTTTTTCTTTTCATATGAATAAAAATAAATCACGTGTCACTGTGTTGTAATATTTTTTCTTAAATGCAATAAAGTGCTTAGAATGTATGCATTGTTTTCTTAATGTACTTATTCAACTTTAACACTTATTTTATCAAAAGTCTCTGTTTTATTTTATGGGACATGTTTTATATTTATGTTATATATTTTTTTATTCTACTTAATAATAATAATAATAATAATAATAATAATAATAATAATAATAAGGATGATAATGGGTTCAACAGGTTCACAGAATAATTCATGAGTCACTGTTCTATGAACAATACAACATTTTAATTTTAATGATTGAAAATGCTACAAAAATGTCACATGATAAAATATAATAATGCAAACACGCAAAGATACAAATACTATTTACAAATTATGTACATATTATTAAGTTATTTAACAACAAATATAAACATTTATGATTAAAGTTCCAAAGTGGGTTTAAAAAAAACCAAATAATAAACAACAATAGATACAAATATTAAATCCACAAAAATAGCATCATTACACAACTGTATAATATTAGCAAACAATATTTATAAACGGTAAAACAATATCAAATTTTTGAAATGGTTAAAGGAGCAGAACTGGTAGAAACAGCAGGTCTGGATGCAGATGAAGGAAACCGTGACTTTGTAAACTAAAAAAGAGAGGCGACAGAACAGACTGACATTCATGTAAAATCACACATGTGCTGGAAATGTAAAGATCTGATTTCCCTTTTGAAGAAAACACAAATGATCTTCTATCCAATAAAAGACAATATGACTATAAAAGGCTTTGGGGACGTTCCAGAGATAATTGCGTGTGGAGTAAATACTGAAATATGAAAATAATGAATGAGCAGTGATAATGTAAGTGCAGGCTGTATAATGGTGGGGGTGGAGGTAGAGGGCGCTACAGCAGTAGGAGTGGAGTAAAGCAGGTGGAACACTTGCAGCAGGTGGAACACTTACGACCTGGTAAAGAACAATAAAGAGTGGAAAACAGGTTTTATTCACCTTTTAGTCTTGGTATTTTTTACAGATCTAAATAAGAAGAAACATTGCAAAATCTAACATTCACACATTAATATGTTTAATCCACAATCATCTCTGTACACTAGTGAGAGTCTGAGGGCAGAAGTGTAGTGATATGAAGATCTATAAATATAACACACTTTAACACACTTGAGCAAAATCCAAAGTCTTTTACAATGATCTCAGTGTTTCCACTATTTGAACGAGCGTAGAAACACCTGCAGCTGATGAGACTAATCAGTGCTCTGTTTTAGTCTGGTGATGCCAATAAAGAGGAGAAACACACGAACTTCTGAGAGAGACACCAAGCAGAGAGACAAGCGGAAGGTCGCTGAGCAGGAAATAAACACGGCGCGGTGAAAGTCGTGTGGGCCGTAATATAAACTCCGGTGGATGCAAAGAAAAGGCTGGTCGGTCCACGAGGAAACTCGAGCGCTAAAGTTTGGTCACAAATATAGTTGTGCAAGTTCACAGTGACGTGACATGAAAGAGATGATTACCTGAAAGTCTGAAATGAACACTCTCTCACTCTGTACAAATAAAGACCTTTAGGTTATGGGAACTGTGTTTATTCATGTTCTATTATACAATTTTTGTCAGCACAAACCTTATGTAACAGATCAAACCATTTCTTCTGACGGGGAGCAGGTGTGTTTTCAGCTTCAGAGAATAACCCCAGTGCTGCCAAACCACCACAGGCAGGCGTCCACTCATCGTCCTTTACCACCGCAGGCAGGCGTCCACTCATCGTCCTCTACCGCCACAGGCGAGGCGTCCACTCATCGTCCTCTACCGCCCCAGGCAGGCGTCCACTCATCGTCCTCTACCACCGCAGCGAGACATCCACTCATCATCCTCTACCGCCACAGACAAACGTCCACTCATCGTCCTCTACCGCCACAGGCAGACGTCCACTCATCGTCCTCTACCGCCACAGACGAGACGTCCACTCATCGTCCTCTACTGCTTGGCCGTGGACCTGCACTGGACATTTCTCACTCTGTACAAATAAAGACCTTTAGGTTATGGGAAATGTGTTTAATCATCTTCTATTATACATTTTTGTCAGCACAAACCTTATGTAACAGATTAAACTATTTCTTCTGACGGGGAGCAGGTGTGTTTCCAGCTTTAGACAATAACG
This sequence comes from Silurus meridionalis, assembly GCF_014805685.1. Lineage (NCBI taxonomy): Eukaryota > Metazoa > Chordata > Actinopteri > Siluriformes > Siluridae > Silurus > Silurus meridionalis. The sequence goes on along the minus strand of NC_060886.1, from coordinate 32,350,680 downwards.
CCAGTGCTGCCAAACCGCCGCAGACGAGACGTCCACTCATCGTCCTCTACCGCCACAGACGAGACGTCCACTCATCGTCTCCTAAAGCCTTTTGAGACGTTTTAGACATGTCTGAGACATTTGAAACGTTTTTGTTTAAAAAGATTTTTCTGAACCTTTTTAATCTTGTAGAAAGCACAAGACGAATCATGTTTCCTAAAGAGATAATGTTAGTTCTAATGTTCTTCCTCCTCGTCCCAGAAAAAAAATTACACCTCCAGTAAACCAGATTATGTTTGTTTCCAGCGTTTCTTCTATGCATGAAACACTTCTGTACATCGTTCACTTCACACAGTAAAGACTTAACAATAAATCACTATCACACATTGATGAAACGCTGTGAGCAGAAACCCCATTAGAATTCGAGTCTAACGCCTTCACCACTCCGCCATCACAGCAGCAGTTCCTGTCCTTTGTAACCCTGAGCTTTTTTAACAGGAGCAACATTCTGGCTAACAGCAGAACACACTAACCACTGGGTGACCGTGAGGCGAGCCCGTCGCCTGGGAGACCGTGAGCAGTCGTCGCCTGGGAGACCGTGAGGCAAGTCGTGCGCCTTTGGGGTGACCGTGAGGCGGCGGTACGACATTTCTTTTGTGTCCAGGCGGCAGTACGGCGCCCTTTTCGTGGCCAGGCGGTGTGACTTCCCTTCACGGCCAAACGGCCGCGCGGCGTCCTTTCGCAGCCTTGGGGCTGAGCTGAGTGCACTGGGAAGCTCCGGGCGGGCGGAGCTGTCCTGGAGGTCCTGGGGCAGAGCTGTGCTTTCCTGGACGACCTGGAACGGAGCTGAGCTCTCCTGGACGACCTGGAACGGAGCTGAGCTCTCCTGGACGACCTGGAACGGAGCTGAGCTCTCCTGGACGACCTGGAACGGAGCTGAGCTCTCCTGGACGACCTGGAACGGAGCTGAGCTCTCCTGGACGACCTGGAACGGAGCTGAGCTCTCCTGGACGACCTGGAACGGAGCTGAGCTCTCCTGGACGACCTGGAACGGAGCTGAGCTCTCCTGGACGACCTGGAACGGAGCTGAGCTCTCCTGGACGACCTGGAACGGAGCTGAGCTCTTTGGAGGTCCTGGAGCAGAACTGAGCTCGTGGAGGTCCTGGGGCAGAGCTGCTCTCTCGTAGAGGTCCTGGGGCAGAGCTGCGCTCTCGTGGAGGTCCTGGGGCAGAGCTGTGCTTTCCTGGACGACCTGGAACGGAGCTGAGCTCTCCTGGACGACCTGGAACGGAGCTGAGCTCTCCTGGGCGACCTGGAACGGAGCTGAGCTCTTCTGGGCGACCTGGAACGGAGCTGAGCTCTCTGTGGAGGCCTGGAGTGGGAAGGAGCTGTCCTGGAAACCCTGGAGCGAGAAGGAGCTGTCCCGGAAACCCTGAAGCGGAGCTGCGCTCTCCTGGAGGTCCTGGGGCGGAACTACGCTCTCTTGGAGGTCCTGGAGCAGGCTGAGGATCTCCTGGAGGCCCTGGGGCGGAGTGGCGCCATCCTGAAGGGCCTGGAGCAGGCGGAAATCTCCTGGAGGTCCTGGGGTGGAGCAGAGCCATCTTGGAGGGCCTAGTGCAGGGCCTGGAGCAGGGTGGAAATCCCCCGGAGGTCCTGGGACGGAGTGGCGCTCTCTGGGAAACTCTGGTGCGGAACGGAGCTCTTGATAAACACTGGAGCGGGATCGTGCTTTGGTAACGGGAGAGATGGTGGAGATCTGGTGACCATCCCTAATTTCGGGTGAGAAGCCGGATAAACCGGCGCACGAGCGAACTTGCCACCAGAGGCGCCCACAACTCACTGGCCAGAGAGAGATTCTCCAGACAGCAGAGAAATGTGGAGGCGATCTTGTCGCGTCAGTGGGGTAAGAGGATGAATAAAGTCTATATATTCACCGACACCGTATAAATCCGCCCCACTCAGCCCTGTCGCCGGAGAAGCGAGCCGGAAATCCATGGCGTCATCACGGGCGTGGCGCTGCGAGCATGATCCACGTGAAACGGCAGCGGACTTCCGGGTTTTCCCGGTGGAGCTTGGCTGCCGCTTCATCATGGCAGAGCGAATTCTACCTCCGAGGTTCGGTTCGCGCCGGGACCACGACGGTAATCCGATCATTTGTTTGGTTTTTTTTGTTTTTTTTTGTAAATTATATCCTTTTCAGGAGGTTCGTTATTCTGTCAGGGTGCGGCGAAAACAGAAGGCGGAAGCGGAGTACAGCTCGCTCGAGTTTTAATACAAGCGTGAGGGAGAGAGAGACACGAGCACACACACACAGACGCGCACACGCCCACACACATACAAGCACAAGCACACGGCAGTCCTTATGTTGAAAGAGTCCGAGTGCGCTAGCTGACCCGAGATGCGCGGGGAGGTGAGCGCGCCAGTACGGGATTGTGGAGTCCGGACAGAACGGAACGGAAGACATAGACATAAGCACAAAACAAACAACCCATACAACCAGTACGTAGCGTCCAACACATACAATAACGAATTAGGGAGTGAAAGGGGAGCTTATATAGGCGGGGTGGGTGATGATGAACCCCAGGTGGCGTGATTAAACCTGGGGCTTCAGAGAGTGGAGGCATGGTGATGATGAGCTCCAGGTGTGCCTCGTTAAACCTGGAGCTCTATGGAGAGTGGAGGCATAGAGAGCCACCAAAGGGGGCGTGGCAGGTGGATCCCTGACATAATGTGAGAAGATGCTCAAAATCAAGATTTACAGTAAACATACCAAGTAGCCTGAAAACTGCTGCTACAGAGACGTCTTAGTACGGTGTTTGCTCTGTTCTTGTTTGCAACAGCCAAGTGTTCAGGATCAGCCAAAGGTCCTCTCTAGTAAATAAAAGATTTGGATATAAAGTAATCCCTCGCCTATCGTGGGGGTTACGTTTCAGACCCCCCGATAGGCGAAAGAACGTTAAGTGGAAACCTAATATGTATTCAGTACAGTATACAGAATTTATAAACCACATCGACACTCTTATGAACCTTTTCTCTGTTTTTAAACATTTAATATTCTTAAACCTACGTAATTTACCATTTTAACATAAAAATTCTATATGGGTACTCACCAGTGAAGGTACAACTTGAATGATGAAGATGATGATGAATTAAGTGTGCAGTACTAATGATGATGAAGGTGATTAAATGAATGTACTGCATACCCAAGAAGAGCATTACAGCTTTTCATCAGGTGGTGCAGTATCTTCATCCTCGTCCATAACTTCTGTTGTCACTAAAGGCGTAGTGTCTGGTGTCTTCTTCCGACTGATGAACACAGTTATGGGGAGTTGCTGGTGCTGCTTTTTCTTCTGGGTAAAAAGGTTTTTTATAAGCAGACATGTTACCCTCGATTGCATTTGAGAACTGCAACAAATGAAGAATATGGGGGTCTCATTCTTGAGCTAGTTGCTGAAGTTCTTTGGACAGTCTGACAAGGGTTGCAAGGCGCTCGAGTGTTCGGCCAACCTCCTAAAATTTTTTATATTTTTTTATATCTGTTAGTATTAAGATGGGCCTCACACTGGTTCTCTAAACACATTCCTATGTTGTCTGTTCAGTGTCTATAGGATCTTTATGATGTGAGTATGTAAGGTACACAGAAAGTGTTTGTCTGGGTTCACACATCCCTGGTTACTATGTTTTCTTACCCAACCAGGAACAGTTTAAGCTCGGGTTTTATCCAGTGTGTATATATACTTGTCTGTTATCTGATAAAAATAAAGATTGATAAAGGACTTGTTTATTTGATCCTTTAGTGATACCTTTTTGTCTCCTGAAAATCAGTTACACTTTTTTGCCAGATCCTCGACTGATGCTGCCATGTTTTTCTGCCTGTCGTTCCCACTAATAGGTAACCATCTACTTGTTTATTCTTTATGTCTGAAATACAAAGGGGAATAATTATTTCATTATTGTTTTGATTTCTAATGAAAATAAAGTCACTGACAGAAGTGGGATTTGAACCCACGCCTCCATGTGGAGACCAGCACACTCATATTCCAGGAAGGTACAGAACCTTGAGTCTGGCGCCTTAGACCGCTCGGCCATCCTGACATACAAGCATGTGTTTCTTATCCCCTTAGTGGCTGATAAAACTATTTTTACAAATTTCTGTCTACTTGTTTGTCTTATCTATCCTTCTATTTGTGTTTCTTATTTGTGTAAGTATTTTGTTTTTCTGTCTGAATGCCTATTTACCTGCTTATCTTTCCTCTCGATTAATATCTATCTATTTAATCTATCCATCTGCCTGCTTGCAGAGGCGGCAAAAGTACACACATCCTTCACTTAAGTAGAAGTACAGATATTCATGTTTTAAAAGACTCTGGTAAAAGTTGAAGTTCTGACTATACTTTTTTACTGAAGTTAAAGTGAAGAAGTTTGGGCGTTGACATGTACTTAATTAGTAGTAAAGGCTTCGTTTTTACTTGTTTCAGTGTCACACTGGTAACTGGACCTCACATGTTTCGTCGTTGAAGTGCAAGGCTGCGTCTTTATGTTACAAAGTATATAGAAAATGTAGTAAAGTACAGAGTCTGTATTTTCTAAACAAGATAGATAGATAGATAGATAGATAGATAGATAGATAGATAGATAGATAGATAGATAGATAGATAGATAGATAGATAGATAGATAGATAGATAGATAGATAGATAGATAGATAGATAGATAGATAGATAGATAGATAGATAGATAGATAGATAGATAGATAGATAGATAGATAGATAGATAGATAGATAGATAGATAGATAGATAGATAGATAGATAGATAGATAGATAGATAGATAGATAGATAGATAGATAGATAGATAGATAGATAGATAGATAGATAGATAGATAGATAGATAGATAGACAGACAGACAGACAGACAGACAGACAGACAGACAGACAGACAGACAGACAGACAGACAGAGTAATATTTGAAAGGTACCAGACTCAAGGTTCAATACATTCCAGGAAACTGAGTGTTCTGGTCTCCACATGGAGGCGTGGGTTCAAATCCCACTTCTGACAGTGACTTTATTTTCATTAGAAATCAAAACAATAATGAAATAATTATTCCCCTTTGTCTTTCAAACACAGACATACAGAATAAACAAGTAGATGGTTACCTAATAGTGGGAAAGACAGACAGAAAAAAAACTGTTAATACAGACTAGCAGGAAGATGGATATATAAATTAGACAGATCGATAGGAAAAACCCAGCCAATAGGGTTGCACAAGCCAGTGCACTCTTAGTGCCGGTCCCAGTTACTATTACTGGTAAAGGGAGAGAGGTAGCTGATATGATGGAGAGGAGAAAGGTACATATGTTGTGTGTTCAGTAGATCAAGTGGAAAGGGAGTAAGGCTTGTTAGTAAAAACAGGTATGTAGTTCCTTTTTAATGTTGTGTTCTGCCTACACAAATTCATTCCATTAAAGATGCATCTAAAATCGATGATTGATGTTTAGACATAATATGTATGTCATATGCACCTTTGTTATTTAATCTATTTTTGAACATAACACATACAAACAATATTTATAATTATATTTTTGCTGAGATTACCCGACAATTTGAGAAAATTCATTGTGTTTTTGTGATTGTTCTAAAAAAATAAAAAATAAAAAATAAAAATTATACCAGATTAACACTGACCTTATTAAAGGTTTTCTTCAAATGCACTGTATAGTGTCTTATCTGTATCCATCAATGTTCCCTGACCAGCCTTGAACGATACACTGATTGATTGATTGTTCTTCCTTGGGAAGTGTTCACCTGTTTGGTGACAGGGGGCGCTGCAGCGCTGCTCAGAAAATACAGAGACTCTGTACAGTACTACATTTTCTATATACTTTGTAACATAAAGACGCAGTCTTGCACTTCAATGACGAAACGACGTCATCGCACAATGATGTCACGGCGTTACTTAGCAACTTTTAGAAGGATATCAATTTATAATTCATAACAGTTTTAAAATAAAGATAGATAGATAGATAGATAGATAGATAGATAGATAGATAGATAGATAGATAGATAGATAGATAGATAGATAGATAGATAGATAGATAGATAGATAGATAGATAGATAGATAGATAGATAGATAGATAGATAGATAGATAGATAGATAGATAGATAGATAGATAGATAGATAGATAGATAGATAGATAGATAGATAGATAGATAGATAGATAGATAGATAGATAGATAGATAGATAGATAGATAGATAGATAGATAGATAGATAGATAGATAGATAGATAGATAGATAGATAGATAGATAGATAGATAGATAGATAGATAGATAGATAGATAGATAGATAGATAGATAGATAGATAGATAGATAGATAGATAGATAGATAGATAGATAGATAGATAGATAGATAGATAGATAGATAGATAGATAGATAGATAGATAGATAGATAGATAGATAGATAGATAGATAGATAGATAGATAGATAGATAGATAGATAGATAGATAGATAGATAGATAGATAGATAGATAGATAGATAGATAGATAGATAGATAGATAGATAGATAGATAGATAGATAGATAGATAGATAGATAGATAGATAGATAGATAGATAGATAGATAGATAGATAGATAGATAGATAGATAGATAGATAGATAGATAGATAGATAGATAGATAGATAGATAGATAGATAGATAGATAGATAGATAGATAGATAGATAGATAGATAGATAGATAGATAGATAGATAGATAGATAGATAGATAGATAGATAGATAGATAGATAGATAGATAGATAGATAGATAGATAGATAGATAGATAGATAGATAGATAGATAGATAGATAGATAGATAGATAGATAGATAGATAGATAGATAGATAGATAGATAGATAGATAGATAGATAGATAGATAGATAGATAGATAGATAGATAGATAGATAGATAGATAGATAGATAGATAGATAGATAGATAGATAGATAGATAGATAGATAGATAGATAGATAGATAGATAGATAGATAGATAGATAGATAGATAGATAGATAGATAGATAGATAGATAGATAGATAGATAGATAGATAGATAGATAGATAGATAGATAGATAGATAGATAGATAGATAGATAGATAGATAGATAGATAGATAGATAGATAGATAGATAGATAGATAGATAGATAGATAGATAGATAGATAGATAGATAGATAGATAGATAGATAGATAGATAGATAGATAGATAGATAGATAGATAGATAGATAGATAGATAGATAGATAGATAGATAGATAGATAGATAGATAGATAGATAGATAGATAGATAGATAGATAGATAGATAGATAGATAGATAGATAGATAGATAGATAGATAGATAGATAGATAGATAGATAGATAGATAGATAGATAGATAGATAGATAGATAGATAGATAGATAGATAGATAGATAGATAGATAGATAGATAGATAGATAGATAGATAGATAGATAGATAGATAGATAGATAGATAGATAGATAGATAGATAGATAGATAGATAGATAGATAGATAGATAGATAGATAGATAGATAGATAGATAGATAGATAGATAGATAGATAGATAGATAGATAGATAGATAGATAGATAGATAGATAGATAGATAGATAGATAGATAGATAGATAGATAGATAGATAGATAGATAGATAGATAGATAGATAGATAGATAGATAGATAGATAGATAGATAGATAGATAGATAGATAGATAGATAGATAGATAGATAGATAGATAGATAGATAGATAGATAGATAGATAGATAGATAGATAGATAGATAGATAGATAGATAGATAGATAGATAGATAGATAGATAGATAGATAGATAGATAGATAGATAGATAGATAGATAGATAGATAGATAGATAGATAGATAGATAGATAGATAGATAGATAGATAGATAGATAGATAGATAGATAGATAGATAGATAGATAGATAGATAGATAGATAGATAGATAGATAGATAGATAGATAGATAGATAGATAGATAGATAGATAGATAGATAGATAGATAGATAGATAGATAGATAGATAGATAGATAGATAGATAGATAGATAGATAGATAGATAGATAGATAGATAGATAGATAGATAGATAGATAGATAGATAGATAGATAGATAGATAGATAGATAGATAGATAGATAGATAGATAGATAGATAGATAGATAGATAGATAGATAGATAGATAGATAGATAGATAGATAGATAGATAGATAGATAGATAGATAGATAGATAGATAGATAGATAGATAGATAGATAGATAGATAGACAGGTTTGCTTTTAGTGCTAGCCAATCATCTGAGAGAAGGGGCGGACTTGTACAGAGTATGTAGCATCATCACTCGGCCTGAAAAGCAGCCTAGTGGTCACATGGTCGGTTATGGCCAGTGTTACTTTTGACAGTCACTAATACTGTAATGCATTACTTTTAAATAAATTAATACCGTTACCGTATGGTGCGTTGTCTGTGACTTTTTTTAATGAATGAATTTGGGCTGAAGTGTAGACTACAGTCTAACCTGTTTACAGCAGCGATGCATTATAGGATTGGTGGATAAACCACTGTAAATATGAAGAAGACGCACTGTAGGATTGGTGGATGAACCACTGTAAACACGAAGAAGTGCGCACTGTGGGCGTGTCTCCGTTTATTTAGTCTGTGCAGCAGTAATGGCGAGTCAAGGCGAGCAACAGTTTCTCAAATTGGAAATATGCTCATTATTTCACTTTAGTTGAGTATAAAGACACAAACATTTTAGTCAAATGTAAGCTGTGTCTTTCTGGTTCGAAGCTCGTATTTACTGTGATAACAGCAACTCCAATCTGTTGAAGATCCTCCAGAAACTCCATGCTAGAAGCTAGTAGCTAGAAGCTAGAAGCTAACCTGGTGTTCTGTTCTACATTGTTGATAGTTTTCATACTTCAGCTGTGAAAGGAACATGTTTAAGAGCTCAACACAACAGCAGAAGCCACTTTAGTTTTTGATTGTGAATATATAATTCAGCTTGTTTTGTTATTTATTTCAGAAATCCTTGTGATATATTCAGTTTGTGCTGGTCTGACTTTAATAAAATGTGTTTAAAAATGACTTTGTGTTTAAGTCAGTTTTGTGTTTGTAGAACATAACGCATAAAAGGACATTAAAGAAGGTTCTTTAAAAAACTTAAAAGTTACTTTTAACAGTAACGTATTACTTTTTGGTGTTAATAATTATCAAAGTAATTGAGTTTAATTAAGTAACTGTAACTAGTTACTATTTCTTAGTAACGAGCACAACACTGGTTATGGCACTCAATAAGTTTTTGGTGTGATGTGTTTGTTGTTTTTCTCCGTGGTGAATTCATGAATTTATTTGTGTATTTGTTTGCAATATTTCAACATAAACAAGAAGAAAAAAAGTTTAAATAACATTCGATTTTTTTTCCTTTTGTAAATTTCAGCAGTTTTTATTTTTTCTCATTTCATTCATTTTTTTCTTTTCATATGAATAAAATAAATCACGTGTCACTGTGTTGTAATATTTTTCTTAAATACAATAAATAAAAATAAATAGAAAAAAGGAATATAAAGAAGGCAATTCTGGTGATATTATTCACGTGAGACTCAAAGGAAAGACTCGGGTCAATAATCACACCAAGGTCTTTGACAGCCGTACATGCTGAAACAGAAACACCATCCAGAGATGCTACATAATCGGAAAGTTTATTTCTAGCTGCATGTGGTCCTAGTAAAAGTACTTCTGTCTTGTCTGAGTTGAGCAGAAGAAAGTTATTAAGCATCCACTGTCTAATGTCCTTTACACACTTCTCAACATTGTTGAGCTGATCTAGCTCATCTGGCTTTGCTGAAATATACAGCTGTGTGTCATCAGCATAGCAATGGAAGCGAATCCCATGTTTATGAATGATTTCACCAAGAGGCAGCATATATAAAGAGAAAAGCAGTGGGCCCAAGACAGATCCTTGAGGAACACCAAACTTTACCTCATAAAGTGTGGAGAACTCACCATTTACATCCACAAACTGATAGCGATCAGTCAAATAAGACCTGAGCCAAGAGAGAGCTGTTCCCTTTATTCCTACAACGTTCTCAAGTCTAGCAAGCAGTATAGTGTGATCAGTGGTGTCAAAAGCTGCACTAAGGTCGAGCAAAACAAGTAAGGAAACAAAACCCTGATCAGAGGCCAATAACAGGTCATTTACCACCTTAACTAGCGCCGTCTCTGTGCTATGATGAGGCCGAAATCCTGACTGATACATTTCAAAAACGTTATTCATAAGCAGATGTGAGCATAACTGCTGTGCTACAACCTTTTCTAAAATTTTTGATATAAAGGGGAGATTTGATATCGGTCTGTAGTTGGACAACTGACATGGGTCAAGGTCAGGTTTCTTAATAAGGGGGTGGATAACTGCCAGTTTGAAGGATTTAGGTACATAACCAGTGCTAATGGAAGAGTTAATTATTTTTAAAACAGGTTTGATTACCTCTGGAGCTATCAGTTTAAAGAAACTTGTAGGCAAGGGATCGAGAAGGCAGGTTGATGGTTTTGATGAGGAGATTAATGAAATTAAGTCACTCTCATGAATAGGAGTGAAGCTTTGTAGTTGATTGTCCGTTATAATGACACTGCTGTCTACAGGGTTACTTGTAAAATAATTTGGATTTATATTAACCGTCTGGATTTCTTGCCTGATGTTTTCAATTTTATTATTAAAAAAGTTCATGAAATCATTACTACCTATTGGTGGTGTGCATGTTAGTGTAGTGCTTTTATTCACTGTTAATTTTGCTACCGTGCTGAATAAAAATCTACATTTTGAAATAATGTGAATGAAAATGAATCACTTGTCATTCAGGTTAATTTATAACCTTCAGACATTTTTTTACATTTTTACTGGAAATTGCAATAAAGTGCTTAGAATGTATGCATTGTTTTCTTAATGTACTTATTCAACTTTAACACTTATTTTATCAAAAGTCTCTGTTTTATTTTATGGGACATGTTTTATATTTATGTTATATATTTTTTATTCTACTTAATAATAATAATAATAATAATAATAATAATAATAATAATAATAATGAGGATGATAATGGGTTCAGCAGGTTCACAGAATAAATCACGAGTCACTGTTCTATGAACAATAAAACATTTTATTTTTATTTACTGAAAATGCTACAAAAATGTAAAATGATGAAATATAATTGATGCAAACATACAAAGGTACAAATAATATTTTTAAATGATGTATATAATAGTAAGGGTATTTAACAATAAATATAAACATTTATGATTAAAAAGTTCCAAAGTGGGTTTAAAAACAACCAAATAATAAACAACAATAGATACAAATATTAAATCCACAAAAGTAGAATCATTACACAACTGTATAATATTAGCAAACAATATTCATAAACAGTACAATAAATAAAATAATATCAAGTCTCTGAGTGGCTCAAAACACGAGGAGGAAATGTTTGAAGGAGCAGAACAGAAGAAACAGCAGGTCTGGATGCAGATGAAGGAAACCGTGACTTTGTAAACTAAAAAAGAGAGGCGACAGAACAGACTGACATTCATGTAAAATCACACATGTGCTGGAAATGTAAAGATCTGATTTCCCTTTTGAAGAAAACACAAATGATCTTCTATTCAATAAAAGACAATATGACTATAAAAGGCTTTGGGGACGTTCCAGAGATAATTGCGTGTGGAGTAAATACTGAAATATGAAAATAATGAATGAGCAGTGATAATGTAAGTGCAGGCTGTATAATGGTGGGGTGGAGGTAGAGGGCGCTACAGCAGTAGGAGTGGAGTAAAGCAGGTGGAACACTTGCAGCAGGTGGAACACTTACGACCTGGTAAAAGAACAATAAAGAGTGTGGAAAACAGGTTTTATTTACCTTTTAGTCTTGGTATTTTTTACAGATCTAAATAAGAAGAAACATTGCAAAATCTAACATTCACACATTAATATGTTTAATCCACAATCATCTCTGTACACTAGTGAGAGTCTGAGGGCAGAAGTGAAGTGATATGAAGATCTATAAATATAACACACTTTAACACACTTGAGCAAAATCCAAAGTCTTTTACAATGATCTCAGTGTTTCCACTATTTGAACGAGCGTAAGAAACACCTGCAGCTGATGAGACTAATCAGTGCTCTGTTTTAGTCTGGTGATGCCAATAAAGAGGAGAAACACACGAACTTCTGAGAGAGACACCAAGCAGAGAGACAAGCGGAAGGTCGCTGAACGGAAATAAACACGGCGCGGTGAAAGTCGTGTGGGCGTAATATAAACTCCGTGGATGCAAAGAAAAGGCTGGTCGGTCCACGAGGAAACTCGGCGCTAAAGTTTGGTCACAAATATAGTTGTGCAGGTTCACAGTGACGTGACATGAAAGAGATGATTACCTGAAAGTCTGAAATGAACACTTTAGGAGGGTGGAATCCACAAAGACGTTTCTGAAAAGTTTTGACTGGCCGTGGACCTGCATTGGACATTTCTCACTCTGTACAAATAAAGACCTTTAGGTTATGGGAACTGTGTTTATTCATGTTCTATTATACATTTTGTCAGCACAAACCTTATGTAACAGATCAAACCATTTCTTCTGACGGGAGCAGGTGTGTTTTCAGCTTCAGAGAATAACCCCAGTGCTGCCAAACCACCACAGACGAGGCGTCCACTCATCGTCCTCTACCGCCACAGGCAGGCGTCCACTCGCCGTCCTCTACCGCCACAGACAGACGTCCACTCATCGTCCTCTACCGCCACAGGCAGGCGTCCACTCATCGTCCTCTACCGCCACAGACGAGACGTCCACTCATCATCCTCTACCGCCACAGACAGACGTCCACTCATCGTCCTCTACCGCCACAGGCAGGCGTCCACTCATCGTCCTCTACCGCCACAGACGAGACGTCCACTCATCGTCCTCTACTGCTTGGCCGTGGACCTGCACTGGACATTTCTCACTCTGTACAGGTGGAACACTTGCAGCAGGTGGAACACTTGCAGCAGGTGGAACACTTGCAGCAGGTGGAACACTTGCAGCAGGTGGAACACTTGCAGCAGGTGGAACACTTGCAGCAGGTGGAACACTTGCAGCAGGTGGAACACTTGCAGCAGGTGGAACACTTGCAGCAGGTGGAACACTTGCAGCAGGTGGAACACTTGCAGCAGGTGGAACACTTGCAGCAGGTGGAACACTTGCAGCAGGTGGAACACTTGCAGCAGGTGGAACACTTGCAGCAGGTGGAACACTTGCAGCAGGTGGAACACTTGCAGCAGGTGGAACACTTGCAGCAGGTGGAACACTTGCAGCAGGTGGAACACTTGCAGCAGGTGGAACACTTGCAGCAGGTGGAACACTTGCAGCAGGTGGAACACTTGCAGCAGGTGGAACACTTGCAGCAGGTGGAACACTTGCAGCAGGTGGAACACTTGCAGCAGGTGGAACACTTGCAGCAGGTGGAACACTTGCAGCAGGTGGAACACTTGCAGCAGGTGGAACACTTGCAGCAGGTGGAACACTTGCAGCAGGTGGAACACTTGCAGCAGGTGGAACACTTGCAGCAGGTGGAACACTTGCAGCAGGTGGAACACTTGCAGCAGGTGGAACACTTGCAGCAGGTGGAACACTTGCAGCAGGTGGAACACTTGCAGCAGGTGGAACACTTGCAGCAGGTGGAACACTTGCAGCAGGTGGAACACTTGCAGCAGGTGGAACACTTGCAGCAGGTGGAACACTTGCAGCAGGTGGAACACTTGCAGCAGGTGGAACACTTGCAGCAGGTGGAACACTTGCAGCAGGTGGAACACTTGCAGCAGGTGGAACACTTGCAGCAGGTGGAACACTTGCAGCAGGTGGAACACTTGCAGCAGGTGGAACACTTGCAGCAGGTGGAACACTTGCAGCAGGTGGAACACTTACGACCTGGTAAAAGAACAATAAAGAGTGTGGAAAACAGGTTTTATTTACCTTTTAGTCTTGGTATTTTTTACAGATCTAAATAAGAAGAAACATTGCAAAATCTAACATTCACACATTAATATGTTTAATCCACAATCATCTCTGTACACTAGTGAGAGTCTGAGGGCAGAAGTGAAGTGATATGAAGATCTATAAATATAACACACTTTAACATTAAAATTAGTAATAAATGGTCTCAAAACGGCAAAATTTGAAGGCAATTTAAAAAATATTAATCTATTGTTATTTTTTTTTCTTGTTTGTCATGTTTTATATGAGTTACGCAGGTCATAAAGATAAACTGTGCTTAAAATTTAAAGCTTTTACACTGATCTCAGTGGTTCCTCTATTTAATAACTGGATGAGAAATGGGTGTAGATAAAGCAAACATTGTTATATATGATTAGGGATGTAAACATCACTTTATTGAGATTTGGTAAATAAAAATAAATATTGCAACAACTATTTCTGCATCCCACAGCAGAGGACATTTAAAGCACATGAGTTTGGTCACAAATATAGTTGTGCAGGTTCACAGTGACGTGACATGAAAGAGAGGATTACCTGAAAGTCTGAAATGAACACTTTAGGAGGGTGGAATCCACAAAGACGTTTCTGAAAAGTTTTGACTGGCCGTGGACCTGCATTGGACATTTCTCACTCTGTACAAATAAAGACCTTTAGGTTATGGGAAATGTGTTTAATCATCTTCTATTATACATTTTTGTCAGCACAAACCTTATGAAGCAGATCAAACTATTTCTTCTGACGGGAGCAGGTGTGTTTCCAGCTTCAGAGCCAAACCCCAGTGCTGACAAACCACCACAGACGAGACGTCCACTCATCATCCTCTACCGCCACAGACGAGACGTCCACTCATCATCCTCTACCGCCACAGACGAGACGTCCACTCATCGTCCTCTACCGCCACAGACGAGACGTCCACTCATCATCCTCTACCGCCACAGACGAGACGTCCACTCATCGTCTCCTAAAGCCTTTTGAGACGTTTTAGACATGTCTGAGACATTTGAAACATGTTTTTGTTTCAAAAGATTTTTCTGAACCTTTTTGATCTTGTAGAAAGCACAAGATGAATCATGTTTCCTAAAGAGATAATGTGAGTTTTAATGTTCTTCCTCCTCGTCCCAGCAAAACAACTTTCACCTCCAGTAAACCAGATTATGTTTGTTTCCAACGTTTCTTCTATGCATGAAACACTTCTGTACATCGTTCACTTCACACAGTAAAGACTTAACAATAAATCACTATCACACACTGATGAAATGCTGTGAGCAGAAACTTCATTAGATTTTGAGTCTAACGCCTTCACCACTCGAACATCACAGCAGCAGTTCCTGTCCTTTGTAACCCTGAGCTTTTTAACAGGAGCAACATTCTGGCTAACAGCAGAACACACTAACCAACTGCACAACAGAGATCTTTCATTAACATCTCCTTTGGTGGTTTGGATAAACCACGTTTGGCTCTAAACCAGCAGTCAGTAGCTGGCGTGTGTTTTGCATGAGGCCCATGTGACATGAGACTCTTAATCTCAGGGTGGTGGATTTGTGGCCCACGTTTTGTGAGGACAGTAATTGCAGTGACATGCTGAGATGTCGAAGGTTTGTGTTCATTGTGTTTATAAAAAAAAAAAAAAACACTTGACTGGTGTACACACATTCTGGAGACACAAAAAGTGAAAAAAAAAGGTTTTCTCATAATTGCAATTTTTTAGGCAGTCGGGCAGCGTCACCTCCTCTGTAGTGCCAGAAAGCTTCACATATTTAAAATAAAATGTGCTTCAATCAATAAAATCACATGGTATTAAACTGAGCCTCTGAACCCTGGAGAGAACTCTGTCTCACAATCAGCTCTGGAGGAGACGGAACAAGACAGATGAAGCAGAGGAGCCTCGTTCACACACCAACAGCTTCAAACTTCAGACCCACAACATGGTTACCGGTGGAGGCACAAAATGTTGGATGTTTATGAGAAATAAAGTCAGAGTTTATTATTTATATACAGTGGAACCGGTTATGTCCCCTTGTGCTCGAGATATTAGGGTTTGGCGACATCGATAAAAATGCTTAAGCGAGAATTTGCGGTTCCACTTCAAAACGTCGACAACCCTATTAAGTCGACGTTTTGAAGTGGAACCGCAAATTATGCTTAAGCATTTTTATCGTTATGTCGTTATGAGACCCTTTGTCTCCGTCTCGTAACCGACAACCTTCAGGAGGCGTCATGTCAACACACAATTCATATTAAACAGATCTCATACAGGACTTTAGTAAAACAAACTAAAAAGTTTGGACCCCCCTGGTCTAAAGGGTCTACTATATTCTACTACTACTTACACACTTATCAGCTACCTGATGTTCAATAGTAGAAAAATGTTCAATAGAGCGACTGTCGACTGCTGGAACAGTGAGTTTCCAAACTTTATGGGTTTTATTCTCTTTGAAACACTGAGTTTATTATTATTATTAGAGCTGCAACAATATTCACATAAATATCGATAATGAAATTGGTTGTGAGTGAATGCTGTTATCCTCATCATGTGAAAATGGTGTAGTTTATTGAAGTGTTATTGTGTAAACTGTTTGTTTGTAACTTCGGGAGTCGCACTGGATCTGTTCTGTCGTGACTCGCGAGCATCAGGTTGCGCAATCGGTTCAATCAGTTTGATTACTGTTTTGACTTTATTTATACTGATTATTTCCTGTAATATCACATTCCTAATGTATTATCTATACTGTAGAATTGTCTGTGTCATGTGATTTGATCACATTTTCTTCATATTAGAACAAAGAGAGCTGCATCAGACATGCCACCACCCAGTGCTGCTAAAAAGCCTCGACTTGATCAATCCCTCATCACTAGTGCATTAAAAACACTGCAGGATTCTTGTGCAGATGTTTTATCTCCAAACTGGATAGATGCACTACTTAAAGGGAAATGTGAACTTCCTTCTCTGACAGATGAAGAAAAATCTGTCAGTTCCAAGTTTTGTGTGAACGAGGTCAGTGATTATCTTCTGTTTTATTTAGTGTGCATTCAATTCAAACGCATGCATTTTATTCAGTGTACATGCAAATCTATAGCTCTGGAATTGAGTTTTCTCAGTTTTAATAGTCAATCCATAATTCACTGGTCCTGATGTTCTGAAATTGAACAGTAGATATGATTTGTCATGTAAAAATGTTTACTCCAGGTTTTGGTTTATATAAAGTGACATTGTGATGATTTAATTAAAACAGTGGGAACAAACACTAAATCTGAAAGCAGCAAATAACAGCATTTGTACACCAATGCATATTTTTCCTTTTTTTTTTCATTAAGTCTGTTAATTTGCTGCGTTTCTCCGTTTCTTTCTCTTTTTATAGCATTTGTCTACAACAGTAACTTCTGTTCTCAAACGTGATTTACTGCAACTTTACTATGTTCAAATGCTTGTTTTCAAATGTTTGTATATTTAATTTATGCAAATATCATTTCATTATTATACAAAATTTTATTTAATTATATATTCTAGATGTTTATATTTTCACAACTGAACAAAATGTCTGTAGTTTTTAAACAAAAATTGTCAAAACAATGTTGTATTATATTTTATATAGATTTTTTAAGTATGTTTGTGAACATCTGTAAAATACAATACAAATGTTGATTTACACAAATTGCTTCATCTTTTATACTCAAATGATTTATTGTTTTGTGTTTTTTACAGAAAGAAGAAATGCAGCATGAGTGAATGTGTTCAAGGTGAAATCCCACATGCACTCGTCAACAAACAGCTACTATAAACTTTAAAATCTCTAAATTAAAGATTGTTAAACTCAATATGTGACTTGAGCATTTTTAAAGTACATTTTTATACATAAATACTCTGAATTAGCGTTTTATACAGTTATAATAAGCAAAACATCCAATTATAAAACTTTGTTTTTTATCCAATTAATTGGGAAAAATCATTAGATTAATTGATTATTAAAATAATAGTTAGTTGCGATATTTATGATTATTATAATTACAATTATTATTATTATTGAGAAACAAATCACCCATAAAAGCCTCAAACAGGTGGACTTGCAGAAAAAAATGCTAAATTTGACTAAAAAAACATTAATAAATGAGCGATAAAATTTCCAGAAATGTTGCAGTGAGCAGAAATGGACATTTCGGCTAATGGTATAGGAGACATCATCATTAGCCTCATGCTAGCCGGGTTTGCTAGCGCTGTTTTTGTGTTAACTAGTTTCTTAGAATATTTAACTAAAAGTTGACCAAAAACAAATAAAACCTATTGAAGCTAAGATTAGTTAGCCGGCTAGTTAGCCTAGCTCAGTGGTTCTCAAAGTGTGGGACTCGGTGTTGCAAAGAGAATAAAACCCTTAAAGACTAGAAAGTCACCGCTACAGGGGTCTTACAGTCGCTCCATCCCGGCAGAGGGTCTTCATCCTCCACCTGGAACACGGAGTTTCACCCGGAGCTCATTACTGATGATGCAGAGTAGTGATGAGTCGATTATGAACGATTCCTTGATTCTAAACGAGTCTTTAATGTGACTCAGAAGAACGATTCGTCTCAAAGAGTGATTCGTTCATTTTCTACTGGACGCGCGTGAGCAAAGCATCGCAAAATCTCTGTAGGTTATGTAGAGGAAATAAATGATTAAAAAAAGATTCGATAATTTTCATGAATAAGATTCAAAGAACCGATTCACTAAAATGATCCGATCTTCCCATCACTTTTACAGTGATGGCTCGTTGATCCTAGAAACTCCGCCTCTCTGGTAGCGTCCGCGTCCCTGATTGGTGCATCACTTTTCCACTAAGCACCAATCAATAGAGACCAAAAAAGACGTACATGTCACAAAACCACGCCCCGTTTCCATGGAAATCAGTACACAAACAATCTCTTTTTCTGGCGACAGGACAATCAGGACTGCTTGTGGATATTTTTCGAAACATTTAATAATTGCACACTTTATATACAAAAAGTTTAAAGATGCAGGACACCAACACAAACAAGTAAGTTTCTATTACTGTTTTTACTTTATTTATACTGATTATTTCCTGTAATATCACATTCCCAGTGTATTATCTATACTGTAGAATTGTCTGTGTCATGTGATTTGATCACATTTTGTTCATATTAGAGCAAAGAGAGCTGCATCAGACATGCCACCACCCAGTGCTGCTAAAAAGCCTCGACTTGATCAATCCCTCATCACTGATGCATTAAAAACACTGCAGGATTCCTGTGCAGATGTTTTATCTCCAAACTGGATAGATGCACTTCTTAAAGGGAAATGTGACCTTCCTTCTCTGACAGATGAAGAAAAATCTGTCATTTCCATGTTTTGTGTGAACGAGGTCAGTGATTATCTTCTGTTTTATTTAGTGTGCATTCAATTCAAACGCATGCATTTTATTCAGTGTACATGCAAATCTATAGCTCTGGAATTGAGTTTTCTCAGTTTTAATAGTCAATCCATAATTCACTGGTCCTGATGTTCTGAAATTGAACAGTAGATTTGAAATTTCATGTAAAGTGTTTACTCCAGGTTTTGGTTTATATAAAGTGACATTGTGATGATTTAATTAAAACAGTGGGAACAAACACTAAATCTGAAAGCAGCAAATAACAGCATTTGTACACCAATGCATATTTTTCCTTTTTTTTTCCATTAAGTCTGTTAATTTGCTGCGTTTCTCCGTTTCTTTCTCTTTTTATAGCATTTGTCTACAACAGTAACTTCTGTTCTCAAACGTGATTTACTGCAACTTTACTACGTTCAAATGCTTGTTTTCAAATGTTTGTATATTTAATTTATGCAAATATCATTTCATTATTATACAAAATTTTATTTAATTATATATTCTAGATGTTTATATTTTCACAACTGAACAAAATGTCTGTAGTTTTTAAACAAAAATTGTCAAAACAATGTTGTATTATATTTTATATAGATTTTTTAAGTATGTTTGTGAACATCTGTAAAATACAATACAAATGTTGATTTACACAAATTGCTTCATCTTTTATACTCAAATGATTTTTTTGTTTTGTGTTTTTTACAGAAAGAAGAAATGCAGCATGAGTGAATGTGTTCAAGGTGAAATCCCACATGCACTCGTCAACAAACAGCTACTATAAACTTTAAAATCTCTAAATTAAAGATTGTTAAACTCAATATGTGACTTGAGCATTTTTAAAGTACATTTTTATACATAAATACTCTGAATTAGCGTTTTATACAGTTATAATAAGCAAAACATCCAATTATAAAACTTTGTTTTTTATCCAATTAATTGGGAAAAATCATTAGATTAATTGATTATTAAAATAATAGTTAGTTGTGATATTTATGATTATTATAATTACAATTATTATTATTATTATTGAGAAACAAATCACCCATAAAAGCCTCAAACAGGTGGACTTGCAGAAAAAAATGCTAAATTTGACTAAAAAAACATTAATAAATGAGCGATAAAATTTCCAGAAATGTTGCAGTGAGCAGAAATGGACATTTCGGCTAATGGTGTAGGAGACATCATCATTAGCCTCATGCTAGCCGGGTTTGCTAGTGCTGTTTTTGTGTTAACTAGTTTCTTAGAATATTTAACTGAAAGTTGACCAAAAACAAATAAATTCTATTATTCTTTATTACGATATTTATAATTTATTTATAACTCACTAAATGTAGAATATTTAACCTGAGGATAAAACCTATTGAAGCTAAGATTAGTTAGCCGGCTAGTTAGCCTAGCTCAGTGGTTCTCAAAGTGTGGGACTCGGTGTTGCAAAGAGAATAAAACCCTTAAAGACTAGAAAGTCACCGTTACAGGGGTCTTACAGTCGCTCCATCCCGGCAGAGGGTCTTCATCCTCCACCTGGAACACGGAGTTTCACCCGGAGCTCATTACTGATGATGCAGAGTAGTGATGAGTCGGTTATGAACGATTCCTTGATTCTAAACGAGTCTTTAATGTGACTCAGAAGAACGATTCGTCTCAAAGAGTGATTCGTTCATTTTCTACTGGACGCGCGTGAGCAAAGCATCGCAAAATCTCTGTAGGTTATGTAGAGGAAATAAATGATTAAAAAAAGATTCGATAATTTTCATGAATAAGATTCAAAGAACCGATTCACTAAAATGATCCGATCTTCCCATCACTTTTACAGTGATGGCTCGTTGATCCTAGAAACTCCGCCTCTCTGGTAGCGTCCGCGTCCCTGATTGGTGCATCACTTTTCCACTACGCACCAATCAATAGAGACCAAAAAAGAAGTACATGTCACAAAACCACGGCCCGTTTCCATGGAAATCAGTACACAAACAATCTCTTTTTCTGGCGACAGGACAATCAGGACTGCTTGTGGATATTTTTCGAAACATTTAATAATTGCACACTTTATATACAAAAAGTTTAAAGATGCAGGACACCAACACAAACAAGTAAGTTTCTATTACTGTTTTTACTTTATTTATACTGATTATTTCCTGTAATATCACATTCCCAGTGTATTATCTATACTGTAGAATTGTCTGTGTCATGTGATTTGATCACATTTTGTTCATATTAGAACAAAGAGAGCTGCATCAGACATGCCACCACCCAGTGCTGCTAAAAAGCCTCGACTTGATCAATCCCTCATCACTAGTGCATTAAAAACACTGCAGGATTCCTGTGCAGATGTTTTATCTCCAAACTGGATAGATGCACTTCTTAAAGGGAAATGTGACCTTCCTTCTCTGACAGATGAAGAAAAATCTGTCATTTCCATGTTTTGTGTGAACGAGGTCAGTGATTATCTTCTGTTTTATTTAGTGTGCATTCAATTCAAACGCATGCATTTTATTCAGTGTACATGCAATTCTATAGCTCTGGAATTGAGTTTTCTCAGTTTTAATAGTCAATCCATAATTCACTGGTCCTGATGTTCTGAAATTGAACAGTAGATTTGAAATTTCATGTAAAGTGTTTACTCCAGGTTTTGGTTTATGCAAAGTCGAGTAGTTTTCCTAAACCTAATCTACAGTCAAGTCTTAACCCCCTATTATTTGTTTTAAAAACATGACTTTAATACAGGTTTGATTTAGTCGGATGATGGTTGAACTTTTTCTTCCGTCTCATTTAGTCGTTGGCAGAGACATTTCTGAAAGCGGTTTTGGAGAAGATCAAGGCAGAGAAAGAGTCTATGGGACATGAACTCCTGCAGTCTCTCTGTAGGGTTTATGTGGGATTGTGTCAAAAGAGAGGAGACTCTCATAAAGCACATGCCCTCGCCTACAGATTTCTTAAAGAAGGTGAGATTATATTGACATTTCATTATATATTTACCAAAAAAAATAAAAAATAAATAGAAAAAAAAGGAATATAAAGAAGGCAATTGTGTTCTGTTTTTGGTTTTGTATTTCTTCATAAACAGTGTATTTTAAATCTGTGATATCATTTTGTTTCCTTTGCAGACTTTTCTCAAGCCCCAAAACTGATAATGGTCATGGTGACAGCATGGCCAAGTGTTTTCTCCTGTAACAGCCCTTTATGCAGAGCCGTTCACATCGTGTGCAAAATGAAGGCATACGGAAAGATTTATTACTTGCTCAGCAAATATCTGCACTGGGATACAGTAAGTAGCTGATTCTCATCACAACAGTCACCAGAACAGTCATTAAACATCGTTTTTCAACTGGAATTTTTATGTGTTTTACTTCATTCTTAATCTACTTTTAATTTCCAATGTCCATGTTATTTATGGAGCAAATACATTATAAATTCATGATGAATTAAATCAATAAGTATCTATCACTATTCTACATCACTATTTTAGTCTTTTTTTATTAGTGTAGTGTATTAGTGCTGATAACCAGCAGCAAAGAAACTGCACTGAACTCCAGCGTTAATGACGCTGTTTATGATAAAAATGATCAGATCAGTGCAATAAACATGCAAGCAAATAAATCTGTGTTTCATAATATACTAATAAAGGAAGTGATATAGAACCATGTGACACTGTGCTCACTACTGAATAAACAAACTAAATCTGTGCCTCAAATTACATACTCATGTACTATTCTAGAGCATTATTTACTCCTGCTACTGTCTGATACATAAACCCTTTAGTAACGTGTGCTACTTTGCATGTGTATCTAAAATCTTTTCTAAAACTCCTCCTTACATAAGAGTAATAAATGGAGGTTATAAAAAGAGCAGAATGCACAGTTAGAGCTCTACCTCAGTATTTCAATCATCTGCACTTGTATTTGGTTGTGACCTTTCAGTTATGATCATATTATTGTAAACATTGTTTCATTGATCTGGTTTTTAAAGAAATGATCTGACTATTTTCTCACAGGAGCCTCCTGGAGACATCTACAGAGCCATCACCAGCACACTGAAGGCTCTTCTGAAAGACAAAAGTCTGACTTTCCAGAAGAGCAGTTGGTATGGTGATGATCTCTGTCCTGCTGCCTGGGACTACGTATTCAGCCTGGACCTTCTCTGTGCACAACTGGGCTGGATTTGGACCGTCTCCCATGTTATACGGTACTGAATGTGAAACTGCTTCAATGTGTTAAATTCTCATCTTTCTAGACTCATATGAGACAGTGTGTCCCAAATACTGCAAATGTTTACATTCTTGTTGCATAAACGTACAATTGATGGTATTCTATTACTGCCTCAAGAAAACTTAATATGTCCAATTTTTTATTTTTTTGGAAAAAGTGTGTGGCTCATTTTGAACACTTGGCTAAAACAAACACAAACAGAGGAAACAAAGTTCAGAAACGTCTCTGTAGCAGCAATATTCAGGCTACTTGGTAAGTTTCCTATAAATTGTGTGTTAGAGCATTATCTCTCATTATTTCTGGATTCTTCTGTTTTTCACTCATGTTCTCATGTTCATGCACTCTGTCCATCTCAAACAGGGCGACTTGGCCAACAAGGCCTTAAGGAGAACATGGCAACATCAGTTGAAGATCTAACAAAAAGCGTTACTGAGTTCGGAAGACAAAAAGGTATCACTAAAGGATCAAATAAACAAGTCCTTTATCAATCTTTATCTTTATTTTCTGATTTTTAGTTCTCTATCAACAGGAAAGTGCTTCAGCAAGTCCTAATTTTATGATGGATTTTGTGTGCAGATTTGCCGTGGGAGCTGCAGCTCGCAGTGGTTTATGCCACTCATGATCTGGCACCCAGCAACCCCAAAGTCGCTCTGAACGCTTTGGAATCGTGGAAAAAAGATCTCACAAAGCCCGTTCCTCCAGCCGTCACCAAGTGCCTTCAGCAGATCAGCTTTCTCCGTTCGCACATAAAGACAAAAAAATTAATTACATTAAATAATTAATAATAGATTATTTTTTGTAATATTTTTTGTACATAATTGTACACAATAAAATACATAATAGATCTGCACAGTGTTATTGATTGTCTCTTTACAGTGGTGGGTCGTGCATTTTACACCCAATCATCTGCCTTCAGTCCCAATCATCCTCTTAATAACATCAATATGATGCCACAGCTGTAGAAACCATCATTATTATACAGCATATAATACATGCAGTATAACAGAGCGCATGCAGATTCTTGTGCATTTTCCTCGCATTACAGTTTTCCTGCTGTTTTCATGAAAAAGCTTAACAACTTTGGGTTGACCTTTATATAATGTCCATTATACTGAAAAAACTTTCAAAATGAACGAGTTAATAACACATTAACCCAAATTCATTTTAACAGCACTTATTTTATTAATGCGCAATTAATGCAGCATGAATTTCTCTATTTTTCTTACAAATATAAATAAATCAATATTATAAAAAAAAGAGGCAAAATTAAAAACCTCTAACGCACCACACATTTCTTCACGACATCCTTTCTTTCACTCAGATGTTGTTAGATTTTTATTAAGCCCAAACAAACACTTAATTATTAAAGAGGTTTTTCATACGATCTACGATGCCCGTGGTGTCTTTGCTGATCAGGGAAGAATCACACAGCACACAGAATGCAGCATATGTTCTTCTTCAGTTTATTGCAGATAACAGACAAGTATATATACACACTGAAAAAACCTGAGCTAATACTGTTCCTGATTGGGTAAGAAAACATAGTAACCAGATATGTGTGAACCCACACAAAGACTTTCTGTGTACCTTACATACACACATTGTAAAGATCCTATAGACCAGACATGGGCCACACACTGCCCGTTGGGTTTATTAATCCGGCCCGCCGAACGTGACCATCTTATGAGCCCTTCTGCAAAAATTAGCTTATCAAAGAAAAGAAAAGTGGATAGTGAGCGCCGAGTGTTTAATACGGAGTGGACAACAAAATATATTTTCACTGAAAGTTGTATGCCCAATATGCCAAGAAACTGTCGCGGTTTTCAACGAGTACAATATCAGCCGTCACCTTGCTATGAAGCATGCCGACTACGCTAGCAAGCAGTCAACGCAGGAACGGGCGGCTATGGCTCAGAGGTTGGCAGCTAATTTACAGACGCAGACAAAATTTTTTCACCGGCAAACTGCGATTCAAGAGCAAGTACCAAGGCAAGTTTTTTGCTGGCATTCAAATTAGCAAAAGCTAGCAAGCCTTTCTCCAAAGGCAGGTTTTTAAAAGAATGCATGGTAGAGACGGCAGGTGTCTTGTGTCCGGAGAGCAAAGGCAAGTTTGAAAAAATCAGTCTGTTACGCAGAACTGTGACTCGCCGTGTGGAACTGATTGCCGAAGATATAACACGCTGTATGAAATGTCGGTGATGCAGGGCTCTGTTATACTGCATATCTGTATAATTCTATAGCTGTGGCATCATAATGATGTTATTAAGAGGGGGATTGGGACTGAAGACCTGCCACTGTATAAACTATTAGAGACAACGAGTAACGCAGTGCAGATCTACTGTGTATTTTATTTATTTATGTACAAAAATATACAATGTTATAACTATAATCTATAAAAAATATTTATAAAGAGATCACATTTTTAGGTTTTATGTGATGATGGAGGAAGCTGATCTAAGGCACTTGGTGATGGCTGAGGGAACGTGCTTGAATGTGATCTTGTTCTGCTTCAGGATCAGTTGCAAAACAAAGCCCTGGTGCTCGTAAGCTCTTAGTAAACGCTTCAGAGAGAAAACATGAAAAGGAAAAGCATTTAAACACATGCAAAGGTTATTAAATACAACATGCTCTAAAATTAAAACACACCCAAATACACAGGAACAAAAACAGTGTTATTAAAAAAGGGGCTTCTCTTCATTTAATTGATGCTTTTTCTAAAACAACTTATATAAAGTGACAAGAAAATTCCTTTGGGGTTTTTAGTCACTTACTTTACAAAAACATGCTGTATGTTACCACTGAAATGTTGCAGTAGTTCTATATTGTGAATTTGGACTTTTTAACTGACGATCAAAGCATGGAGTAGAAGAAATTAATAACACTAATAATAATAATAATAATAAGAAGAAGAAGAAGAAGAAGAGAAGAAGAACTGCATTAGATATAGAAAAAGTTGAATGATAAGAGATGAGATGAGAGAGCGGGTTTTATAGAAAATGATTATTAAGTTACTGAAAATAATCTGCATTGTTTAGTGGCTGTTTCTCTGATGTAGTGACTGACAGAGTAATGAAAATACTCCACCATGTACAGTAATTGAGTGACAGTAGGTGGCGCAATAATGACCTTGTTTATTCATGACAATAGAATTAATGAGGTCAACATTAATAAAAAAACCAGAAAGGTGAATGAGAGAGATCTCAAAGTGAGCTACCTAGTAGCTGAACTCGTAGCCTAATCAAAAAAAGCCCCACACTGTGGCAGAGACATTAATGCTACCTGCCTGCAAAGCCGCTGTCAACAAGATGCTCGTCCCTGACGCAGTTAAAGAAATAGCTAAAGTTCCTCTCAGATTACACAATTACCAGACGTATTGATGAAACTAAAAACAGAGAGACACTGAGAGCTGCTGAGCAAAAGCTTTGTGTGTCTTTCCTCAATTCCTGCAGGAAATCATCGTTGTGTTCATCTAAACAGCCCCAGATTTCACACTGAGTGACTATAAACTAACTGAGAGACTGAATTAAGAAAGAAAGGAGACTAGTGGTAAATCTTTTCTATAGTTGTGAGGTGACTGATACACAAAGCCATGGAGCAGTTGGACACTGGGGAGACAATCAGATGAATGAAAGTAGAAAATGTGATAAAAACCTAAAGTTTATTGTAATATTTGAGTCATAATTGTTCAGATGCACAGTGTAGCAGCAATGACACAAAATTCACTTCACTACAAAAAATATAGAAAAAAAAGAAAACAATCCAATGTTATTTAAACTTTACAGGCAAAAAATGAAGAAAAAAGAGAATAAGATAATTTCTGTTATTTTTCGCATTGTTTATGTCAAACATTAATCAATACATAAAAACACCCAAATAAATAAATTAATTCAGGCACAGATGCAAAAAATAAAATAAGCAAATAAATAAAACAAATAATAAATACATAAATAAATAATAAAAATAATAAATAAATAATTAAAAACACCAACAACCCATTATAGGACCTTATTGAACGCAGTAACCGACCACGTGACCACTAGGCTACGCGGCAGGCCGGGTGATGACGTCACTCAATAGGCTGCTACATACTCTGTATGGAACTTTAAACAAACTCTGCATTGATTGGTCAGTTGACAGACATAATAGGCGTGGTCAACAAACAGCACTGCGATCCATCAACTCACTCTTGTGTGTATCTTAGCAACTGTAGTAAACAAACCAGCAGCTAATAATCACGAGGCGAAACGTTTATTCATTTTGATCGCGTTTTCATGTTTTTGTATTTTTGACAAATTGATTCTGTTCCTCCATGTGGTGACGGCCACTGGAACAATCCAGTAGAAAGGTGTGTGTGTGTGTGTGTGTGTGTGTGTGTGTGTGTGTGTGTGTGTGTGTGTGTGTGTGTGTGCTTGAACATGCAATCGTGTGCTCTTGTCTTTTTTAGATGATCACCTCCAAACCTTCACCACCACCTAAAGATAAAATATCACAAAAAATCACTTTAAAATATTAACAAACAAACATAAACAATAACAAAAATAAAAACATAAAAATAAACCCTGTGTCTCTGATTGCATTATTCCCCATTCTACTGGATCCACTGCATGGAGTTTACTGGGTGGCTCCTGAAACTTCAGATTAATACACACACACCTCATGAAGATTACAGACCATCACACACTCCAGTGCTCATGGTAGTTTTTACTCCTTGGTGTTTTGTATTGTTTTAAGATTCATAATCACACTCTTGATATCCCCCAAATGAGGATGGGATTCCCTTTTGAGTCTGGTTCCTCTCAAGGTTTTATCCTAATGTAGCGCAAGGTTAAGAAATAGGACCACATGAGTCGCCTTTTCTAAAAATAGCGCCACTTAGTGAGCTGCATCTAATTTTTTTGTTGCTATTCTTATTAAAATATAGATGACTAGATATAGATGAATATATTAATATATAATATTAATATTAATAATAACATATTATTAAAGGTAAATTGAGCAAATTTGTCATTTCAGAAGTGTGTATCAAACCCTTCACATTAATCGGTACCCAAGAAGTAGCTCTCAGTTTCAAAAAGGTTGGTGACCCCTGATATAGAGCATGTCTGAGTACAGCTGAGGAGAGCAGAGGAGGAACACAGACACAAACCCCATCTTCTGGCTTGATTCAGAATCTTTAGCAGAAGCTTTTCAGAGAGCTTTACTTTATACCATACAGATTGTTTCAGATATGAAGATATTTCAACTGGACTTTTTTTTTTCGGATTTTTTCATTTATTTCAATAAGATTTGTATTAAAACAGTTTAT
>NC_060886.1:32267921-32321689 GCF_014805685.1 Silurus meridionalis | reverse complement strand
GAATGACGCTGGTTCGAATCCCTCAATAGTGCACACAAATACTGATGATGTGAATAAAAATACATCACTTGTCACTCATGTTTATTAATATCTTTGTGATTTGACTGATTTTTTTTTACTGGAAATTCCAATAAAGTGCATAAAATGCATGTTTATTTCTTTTGTTAATGTACTTATTTAACCTTTAACACTTTTTTAACAAAAGTCTCTTTTTCATTATATGGGACATGTTCTGTATTTATCTTTTATATTTATATTCTACTTAATAATAATAATGAGGATGATAATGGGTTCAGCAGGTTCACAGAATAATTCACGAGTCACTGTTCTATAAACAATAAAACATTTTATTTTTAATTACTGAAAATGCTACAAAATTACAAATCAATGTATATATTAATAAAGGTTATTTAACAATAGATATAATCAAGTACAAAGATTTAAAAAATGATCCTAATTGGGTCTGAAACAAAAACCTAATGATAAATAACTATAGATTATAATAGTAGTAAATCCACAAAAATAAATGGTAAAATAATATCAAGTCTCTGAGTGACTCAAAACACCAGGAAGAAATGGTTAAAGGAGCAGAACTGGAAGAAACAGCAGGTCTGGATGCAGATGAAGGACTGGCTGAAGGAGATGAACTTTGACTACCAGGCTGTAAAGACACATATTGTATATTATGAACTTAAGCATAATAATGATGATGATAATGACATATGAAGATCTTTTTAAATGACAGGAATCTGCATTGGTACATTTACATTAGGTTTGGCTGCTGAATTGTTGCTGAAGGATTCACCAAACCGTGACTTGTAAAATCATGTAAAATCACACATGTGCTGGAAATGTAAAGATCTGATTTCCCTTTTTAAAAAAACACAAATGATCTTCTATTCAATAAAAGACAATATGACTATAAAAGGCTTTGGGGACGTTCCAGAGATAATTGCGTGTGGAGTAAATACTGAAATATGAAAATAATGAATGAGCAGTGATAATGTAAGTGCAGGCTGTATAATGGTGGGGGTGGAGGTAGAGGGCGCTACAGCAGTAGGAGTGGAGTAAAGCAGGTGGAACACTTGCAGCAGGTGGAACACTTGCAGCAGGTGGAACACTTACGACCTGGTAAAAGAACAATAAAGAGTGTGGAAAACAGGTTTTATTTACCTTTTAGTCTTGGTATTTTTTTACAGATGTAAATAAGAAGAAACATTGCAAAATATACATACAGTGAGGAAAATTAGTATTTGAACACCCTGCTATTTTGCAAGTTCTCCCACTTAGAAATCATGGAGGGGTCTGAAATTGTCATCGTAGGTGCATGTCCACTGTGAGAGACATAATCTAAAATAAAAAATCCAGAAATCACAATGTATGATTTTTAAACTATTTATTTGTATGATACGGTTACAAACAACTGATGTGTTTGGGAGTGTAGATGAGAGAGCTGGTCTCATATTGCTCCAAAAAAAATTATTAAGTTACTGAAAATAATTTGCATTGTTTAGTGGCTGTTTCTCTGATGTAGTGACTGGCAGAGTAATGAAAATACTCCACCATGTACAGTAATTGGGTAACAGTAGGTGGCGCAATAATGACATTGTTTATTCATGACAAACACAAAGGTGAATGAGAGAGATCTCAAAGTGAGCTACCTAGTAGCTGAACTCGTAGCCTAATCAAAAAAAGCCCCACACTGTGGCAGAGACATTAATGCTACCTGCCTGCAAAGCCGCTGTCAACAAGATGCTCGTCCCTGACGCAGTTAAAGAAATAACATTTTTTTTCATTTTGTAAATTTACCCCCTTATAGAATTTTTATAGTAGATTTATTTTAACAGAGAGATAGAATATAAAACAAATATGCTGTAACATTAAATTATATATTAAAAAACTATATATTTTAACACAAAAATAGAGTTATTAATGCAAGTCAGTGTTAAATAGTAAAAAGACCCAAGTCAGGAACACACACGCAATCTTCCATTTATTTAGTTCACCCACTGGTAACACACACAGCAGGTGAATTTCGGCATGAGCGCGTGTATTCCCGACCCAGACCAAACTCTAATATTTCATACACTGTATTTATACCAAGAGATCTTTACAATTCACATGATCATGGTAGATGAAAAAGTTCACTCACTTAATTTGATTACAATATATACATTATATTGTAAATTGTAGTGTTAAAGCGTCATTTTGAACACAATACTGTAATTTTTCATGTTTACTTCTTTAAAATTGTTATATTTATTTTAACTGATTAATTTATGCATCTCGCAATGCATCACGGGAAGAATTACTTCCGCGAACGTCTTCAAAAGTATAAAAGGCTTCAATCTTGTTAAAAAAGCTTTCCTATAAGAATATTACTGTATAAATAATAGAAACATGTTGAATGGAAAGATTTGACGGTAAAACTTACAGATAAAACACGATGAATCTCTGGATTCCGTTTCACATCAGCGTCATTTAGCCACGCCCACATCGCATGTGCCGTAACAAACCTTTTCCTCGTTTTAAATCTATAGATGTATGTAACAGGTGTATAATTTACCCTGTTCAATTTACATGTCCTGTTTCAATTCATACTAAACTGTTGATTTGTCTTGTTTATACTCATATCTGTGTTTATAAATGTAGTTACCTGATTAAAATGGGTGCTTCCTTTAAATGCCTTGATAATTGAAGCTGATGTCACTTCCTGTCCTGACTCCTCCTCTTCCCTTTCTGTATTGTAATCTCATTGGAGTGGTGGTTTCTCCTAAATTTATGATACACTGGTTTAATTTTATATAATTTACTTTTATATTTATTTATTATTTATTGATATATTTTTGGTTGAAAGAAGCAGAAATAGAGGACAGTGTGGAGGAGGATGATCCGCTGTGGCGCCCCCTAAAGGGAGCAGCCGAAATAATTTTTTATTTCTTCTCACTGAAGTTTTTGTGTGAGGTTTATGTGTGAATATTTTACACTGTTTAGGTGTATTTTGATGAATGTGAGGGCACATGGTGATAAGTCTACCACACACACAATAAGTGAAATATCACCACAGGGGCTGCTGATTTGTTGTGTGTTTATCAGAAGAAACATTAAACACTTCCAGTGAGCTGCAGTCTGCAGTCCCGTGTCTGATTTCACATCACAGCACACAGAGTCAAGTATTTCAGCTGGTGTCGTCGATAGCGATGAGCGATACCAATCATTTTCTTTTTAATCCAATACCGAGTACTTTCAAGACGAGTATCTTGGATACAATACTTCTATGAAATATGTATAAACTGTTTTAATACAAATCTTATTGAAATAAATGAAAAAACCCGAAAAAAAAGTCCAGTTGAAATATCTTTATATCTGAAACAATCTGTATGGTATAAAGTAAAGCTCTCTGAAAAGCTTCTGCTAAAGATTCTGAATCAAGCCAGAAGATGGGGTTTGTGTCTGTGTTCCTCCTCTGCTCTCCTCAGCTGTACTCAGACATGCTCTATATCAGGGGTCACCAACCTTTTTGAAACTGAGAGCTACTTCTTGGGTACCGATTAATGTGAAGGTTTGATACACACTTCTGAAATGACAAATTTGCTCAATTTACCTTTGATAAAATGTCATTATTAATATTAATTATATTGATCTATATCTAGTCATCTATATTTTAATAAGAATAGCAACAAAAAAATTAGATGCAGCTCACTAAGTGGCGCTATTTTTAAAAAAGGCGACTCATGTGGTCCTATTTCTTAACCTTGCGCTACATTAGGATAAAACCTTGAAAGGAACCAGACTCAAAAGGGAAACCCATCCTCATTTGGGGGGTTAAACGAGTGTGATTATGAATCTTAAAACAATACAAAACACCAAGGAGTAAAAACTACCATGAGCACTGGAGTGTGTGATGGTCTGTAATCTTCATGAGGTGTGTGTGTATTAATCTGAAGTTTTAGGTGCCACCCAGTAAACTCCATGCAGTGGATCCAGTAGAATGGGGAATAATGCAATCAGAGACACAGGGTTTATTTTTATGTTTTTATTTTTGTTGTTATTGTTTTAGATTTTTGTTTGTTAATATTTTAAAGTGATTATTTTTGTGATATTTTATATTTAGGTGGTGGTGAAGGTTTGGAGGTGATCATCTAAAAAAAACAAGAGCACACAATTGCATGTTCACGCACACACACACACACACACACACACACACACACACACACACATTAATTAATGTTTGACATAAACAATGGGAAAAATAACAGAAAATATCTTATTCTTTTTTTTTCTTCATTTTTTGCCTGTAAAGTTTAAATAACATTGGATTGTTTTCTTTTTTTTTATTTAATCTGTTTTTCTTTATTTTTTTTTATAATTTTTGCTCTTGTAGTGAAGTGAATTTTGTGTCATTGCAGCTACACTGTGCATCTGAACAATTATGACTCAAATCTTACAATAAACTTTAGCTTTTTATCACATTTTCTACTTTCATTCATCTGATTGTCTCCCCAGTGTCCAACTGCTCCATGGCTTTGTGTATCAGTCACCTCACAACTATAGAAAAGATTTACCACTAGTCTCCTTTCTTTCTTCAGTCTCTCAGTTAGTTTATAGTCACTCAGTGTGAAATCTGGGGCTGTTTAGATGAACACAACGATGATTTCCTGCAGGAATTGAGGAAAGACACACAAAGCTTTTGCTCAGCAGCTCTCAGTGTCTCTCTGTTTGTAGTTTCATCAATACGTCTGGTAATTGTGTAATCTGAGAGGAACTTTAGCTATTTCTTTAACTGTGTCAGGGCCGAGCATCTTGTTAACAGCAGCTTTGCAGGCAGGTAGCATTAATGTCTCTGCCACAGTGTGGGGCTTTTTTTGATTAGGCTACGAGTTCAGCTACTAGGTAGCTCACTTTGAGATCTCTCTCATTCACCTTTGTGTTTTTTTATTAATGTTGACATCATTAATTCTTATGTCATGAATAAACAGGGTCATTATTGCGCTACCTACTGTCACTCAATTACTGTGCATGCTGGAGTATTTTCATTACTCTGCCAGTCACTACATCAGAGAAACAGCCACTAAACAATGCAAATTATTTTCAGTAACTTAATAATCATTTTCTATAAAACCCGCTCTCTCATCTCATCTCTTATCATTCAACTTTTTCTATATCTAATGCAGTTCTTCTTCTCTTCTTCTTCTTCTTCTTCTTATTATTATTATTATTATTAGTGTTATTAATTTCTTCTACTCCATGCTTTGATCTTCAGTTAAAAAGTCCAAATTTACAATATAGAACTACTGCAACATTTCAGTGGTAACATACAGCATGTTTTTGTAAAGTAAGTGACTAAAAACTCCAAAGGAATTTTCTTGCCACTTTATATGAGTTGTTTTTGAAAAAGCATCAATTAAATGCAGAGAAGCTCCTTTTTTAATAACACTGTTTTTGGTCCTGTGTATTTGGGGGTGTTTTAATTTTAGAGCATGTTGTATTTAATAAACTTTGCATGTGTTTAAAAGCTTTTCCCTTTTCATGTTTTCTCCATGAAGCGTTTACTAAGAGCTTACGAGCACCTGGGCTTTGTTTTGCAACTGATCCTGAAGCAGAACAAGATCACATTCAAGCGCGTTCCCTCAGCCGTCACCAAGTGCCTTAGATCAGCTTCCTCCATCATCACATAAAGCCTAAAATGTGATCTCTTTATAAATATTTTTTATAGATTATAGTCATAACATTGTATATTTTTGTAGATAAATAAATAAAATACACAGTAGATCTGCACAGCGTTACTCGTTCTCTCTAATAGTTTATACAGTGGCAGGTCTTCAGTCCCAATCCCCCTCTTAAAGACAACACAGGACAGTGCAAGACAACACAAAACAGTGTAAAACACATACACAAGACACAAAATAGTGATTAACGAAAGGTGTGCATTTCTAACTGCTATTTTCTTCTGGAAAATCCCATCTAGAAATAATTTTTAGATGGTATTTCTAGTGTTGATATTCAGACTGCATCTAACCATTATGGTGTGTGAGTGTCTGTTTGTATTACTCCCCATATTGCCAGATAACAACATTTAAATCACACAATAAACGCTACAAATCCACAAATCTAGGAGACAGTAACATGAGAAGTGATGCAGTATCATGATATAATACCGTATATTTCGGACTATAAGCCGCTACTTTTTTCCCACGCTTTCAACCCCGCGGCTTAAACAATGAAACGGCTAATTTATGGATTTTTCCTGGGTTTTTCTCGGTTTCACAAGCTTCAAGCCAAAAAACTGAGCCCCATAACATTAGACCAATGAAATTGCCGAAAGAGTTCAGGTGAACCAATAAAATTCTTTATATCAAATCGGGTGCGCTCTCACTGAATCATAAATATGCATGAGGTTCACCTGTGTTCTGAACTGCACGGCATCGGGAGAAAAGCTTCACCGATGGTGATTTTTAAACACACGATGATGCCAAAAGATAAACTCCCGAGAGAAATTGTTGTGAAAGGAAGGAGGAAGACAGTGAACAATGACTTACTCTTTGGATACAAGCCGTGTAACAGGCACTGTCTTTCGTTAAAGCTTGTGTAAAGTTCATTAGTTTTAATGTAGGCACCTGCAGCTTATAGACAGGTGCGGCGTATTTATGTTCAAAATGAAAATCTTTGTAACATTCAGTGGGTGCGGTTTATATTTGGATGAAATCATCAACTCCATTGTACACTTAGCAATAAGAGGGTTCATACAACACTTTAACTTAAAGCAGAACCGCTGTGAGCAGGACTCGAACCTGCGTGGGAAAACCCCATTGGATTTCGAGTCCAACGCCTTAACTTCTCGGCCATCACAGCAGTGCTGACGTGAGAAAATGGAAATGAAGAGATATCTTTATTATTCTTTTATAGTTCGTCATAGTTTCACCTTAAAATAAGCATTTAGAATTTAACAGTGTCTCTGACAAACACTGGCTAAAAAAGAAACCCTCAAAGCATCTGTCCCAGACGCACCACCCTGCCAGCAACAGTCACTCAGTCCACTCAGTGCTTGGTGTCTGACAAAAGCCAGAACGTCCCTGGGTGGGTTTGGAAACCAGCCTTTTGGTTAACAGCTAAAAGCGCTAACCAGTGGTGCCATTGGCTGAGAAAGAAATGGAAGATCTTGCACTGATTAGCTGTCATTACAAGACACACAGCGCACAAGCGAGCTTCCGAGATCAGACTAGGTCGAGCGGTCTCAGAGTGGTATGACCGTAAGCGAGAATTGCTGATTCAAATGGCAATTTATTTTTGTTTGTTTGTTTGCTTATATGCCTTTTCTGCTATTCAAGTTCAACTTTTATCACAATTTATTCACCACAGTAGATGTTTATCCTTAAATTAAGTGTAACATACTATGGATTTAGGGCAATATATATATTTCATTTCATTTAATTTTCAAACCCATCTAATGAAAATTGTCCTAGTGTAATACTGTAAGAATATATTGTCTTGATGGGGCATGCAAAATAGCAACTGAGGATTTTCTCCCTGTATGAGGGACAGACTGTTTGTCCAATCAGGTTTCGGGGGAGGAACGCGGGGAAAAAAAAGGAGAGAGACAGAAAAATGGCGGTGGGGGATGTTTTCCCAGAAAGTATTAATATCTAGACATTTGGATTAAGTTCGTTCAGCCCGGGTATAATGAATATCGTTTTCGATTTGTTTTGAAATCCGACGACCAAAGTGATCGTCGCCCAACAGCAGATCGGGAGAGAGTTCGGGACTCGGCCGACAAGCGAAACCAGACGGATTTCAGTCAGGTGTTATCCTGCGGACTTTTTGCGTGCCAGTGGAGTTGCGATCGCCTACAACTTTTTTTCTGGTATTGTTTTGTTCTCGTCGCAGATGACCTTGCAGCAGGAAGGAATACAACCAGAGAAGACCCTGTTTTGCTGAATGGGAATCGTTTGTTTTCGTGAGTAACTTGGAAGCAGAAAACTTATTCTGAAAGCACCTGTTTTGTTGCTGAATGGATGCCTTTTTCTAAAACGTGCACCAACGCTAAGGGCCCCAACTAATTACAGACCCGGGTATTTCTATATTTGTGTTTCTACATGTTGTTTTCCTTTTGAACTGACTACTGTGTTATTGGTTTCAATAGTAATTGACTGTCTATTTCAGTTTTATTGCTGATATATATAAATCCCTGTCTGAGTCTAATTTAGCATTTCTTTAATTTACTGTTTATTATTTTGTTTCACTGCAGATTGGTTTTAGAATAATAAATATCTTATTTTTGTTTATAATCCAGGATAAATGTTTCGGGATTCATTGAGAACATACTGATCAACTGTAACTATTACATTTTGGAGGCACCGGCATAGACATTTCTACTGTTTTATTTTATTGTATTTTGGGAAAGGAACTATAGGTGAAAGGCCAGCATAATTCGCAATCTATCAGCTGGGACCACAGGCTCCTGTGCGCCAAGACCCTATACACTCGTAACCATAAGGGGGGGGGTTACATTTGGAGGCACCGCTGGGATTAGACTTTCATTGTAGTGTATCTATTCTAAAGTTGTTGGGAATCTGTTGCATTATGGATCTTTCTCAGGCAGTTGAGTGGAGTCGTCAGGTTCAGGTTAGTCCTGCTAACTGTATCATACTTAGTGGGGTTCCTTTAGATGTGAAGGACGAGACCATTATGGAGGTATTAAACACTGTAAAAGTGTTTGGACGTACCCGAATTCGCGGACGACGAGGAGATAGGACAGGTATGAACTTGTTCTTGCTGATCGAATCCAGCATAAATGTTGACCCTAAAATTTTACCTCCAGAAGTGGGCATTCCTGGAGTAGTGGGGCCTTGGAGCGTTCATGTCCTTGAAACTGTAGATCCGGTTGTTCAAGAAACTACTTTTAAGGAAAAGTTGATGTTTCTGATTCAACAGGAAGGGAAGTCCTTGAGTGATGTAAAATCACTCTTTGAAGCAGAACCCTCTCCTAATGTTAATGTAGACCTGAATTTAGTGAACGCTATTGACCGTCTAGTGGATAAGTGTACACAGGGGTCACGTGATAGTCTGACGTATAGAAAACTGAGAGTGTTTTCGGGTGTGCAGCCTGTTCCACCTGGGGAAGATGATTATGAATCCTGGGCAGAGCAGGCAGCTCAGATGATTGGTGAGTGGCAATGTGCTGAGACTGTCAAGAGACAGCGCATTGTAGAAAGTTTGAGAGGGCCTGCTGCTGACATAGTTCGATTTTTGAAGGTGAGCAGTCAGAATTCAACTGTTGCTGACTATCTTAGGGCTCTTGACACTGCATATGGCAGTACAGAGAGTGAGTCAGACCTTATGGTGAAGTTTGGTAGCACTT
Organism: Silurus meridionalis; assembly: GCF_014805685.1. NCBI lineage: Eukaryota > Metazoa > Chordata > Actinopteri > Siluriformes > Siluridae > Silurus > Silurus meridionalis. The sequence goes on along the minus strand of NC_060886.1, from coordinate 32,312,331 downwards.
ACCAAGAGCCAGGTGAGACGCTTTCTACGTTTATGTATAGACTTGATAAGGTTCTTCACCGTATATTTCTGAAGGGTTGTGTTAAAGTGGAAGACTTAAACAAAAAACGGATGGAGCAGATCATTAAAGGAGCTCTTACTACAGACATGGTAGCGATGAGGCTAAGAGTGACTTATAGTTTGCGGGAGCCGCCAAATTTTTCAGATCTGCTTCGAGAAGTAAGGGAAGAAGAAAACTGGATTAGTTCCAGAGATGGACCCAAAGTCGGGGTGGCCACTACTACTGTTCATCAAGTAACAACCTCGGAGAAGGAGGTAGATACTTTAAAACGTGATGTGAAAGAATTGTCAGCTCAAGTGAGTAAATTGATAAAAGTATTTGGATCAACTTCTGTTTCAGAGTCATCTTCACAAAAAAATCTTTTAGCAATGTGCTCTGAGGCCAAAGTCATGGATGCTGTTCCAAAGAAAGATCTAGTGACACCTTTTAAGACAGGTGTTTTCTGTTACAGGTGTGGGGAAGATGGACATACTAAAAGAGAATGTAAAGGTGAGGAAAACTTAAGGAAGGTTAACCAGAAGCTTATTAAGCAGAGTCGCTCGACGGGAAACTCCAGAGGGGCTCTGGAAAGAGCGGCACCGGGCTCCTTTTGAAATCCGATCCAATTTCATTCCTGCTGGATTAGTGGGTCCAACATCTGAAGTTCCGGTACAAATAGAAGGGGTTTACACTAAAGCACTATTGGATAGTGGTTCACAGGTTTCTATTTTGTACAGAAGTTTTTACGATGCTTACTTAAGGCATTTACCTTTGAAGCCAGTGGAGAATCTGGAAATTTGGGGATTGAGTTCTCATAAGTATCCTTATGACGGTTATTTACCCATTCGGCTGGAATTTACAGAAGCTGTGGTTGGAGTGCCTCAAATAGTTGATACACTTGCTTTAGTTTGCCCTGATCCAAAGCCAAAGCAACCAATAGCTATATTGGTGGGGACAAATACCTCTTTAGTCCGACAGTTATTTTATGCTTGCCAGGAGAAGGCAGGAGAGAATTTCATGAATGTATTGTCTGTTCATCCAGTTGTTAGAGCGGCTTATAAGACTATTCAGGATTCTCTTGGAGTGACTTCTAGTCCTGATAAACCTGGTGTAGTGTGGTTTATTCAGCGTAAACCAATTATTTTAAAACCTGGGAACATTTGTCAAGTGCAGGGGAAGCCAAAGTTTTCTAGGGAGTTGTTGGAGAGGCATGTCTTGATTGATAGGGCTACTGATACAATGGCTCCTGAGGAATTGTTAGTGATGCCCGAACTACAGCCTGCTTCTGTTGTGTCAAACCGTGTGGTTATGGTGACGGTGAAGAACATGTCCAGTAAGGAAGTACGTTTGAAGCGTGGCACTCCTATTGCTCACATCTTTCCAGTGGAGGTTGTACCTCAACTGACTTCTAAGAGCAATGTTTCTGTACCAGATATGCACTTGTCTCCCGATTCCTTTGATTTTGGCGATTCTCCAATACCAGAGGAAGATAAACAACGTTTGATTGAAAAGCTTATGGAGAGGTACGATGTTTTTTCTTCTCATGAATGGGATGTGGGATGTTCCCGGAGTACTGTTCATGAGATCAGAGTATCGGATTCCACTCCATTTCGGGAACGATCACGTCGACTAGCTCCAAAAGATTTGGAAGATGTACGAAAGCATTTGCTTGAACTTCAGAAGAGTGGTATAATCTCCGAATCAAAAAGTCCGTATGCATCGCCAATTGTGGTGGTACGAAATAAATCAGGGAGTGTGAGGATGTGTGTAGATTATCGTACTCTAAATCGGAGAACAATACCTGATCAGTATACAGTCCCGAGGATTGAAGATGCTTTACACTGTTTGTCCGGTAGCAAATGGTTTTCTGTGCTGGACTTAAGAAGTGGCTATTACCAGATTCCTATGAAGAAAGCAGACAAGGAGAAAACAGCATTTATTTGTCCATTAGGGTTTTTCGAATTTGAAAGAATGCCGCAAGGAATTTCCGGAGCGCCCGCTACATTTCAGAAGGTCATGGAAAGAACCGTGGGCGATATGAATTTTCTTGAAGTACTGGTGTATCTTGATGATTTGATTATCTTTGGCAAAACCATAGAAGAACATAATGAACGGTTACTTAAGGTTCTTGACAGGTTGAAAGATGAAGGCTTAAAGCTGTCCCTTGACAAATGTCAGTTCTGTAGACCATCTGTTACCTATGTGGGTCACATAGTGTCTCAGGAAGGCATTGCAACTGATCCGGCCAAGGTAGAGGCTGTGGTCACCTGGCCAAGACCCAGGACTGTGACAGAATTAAGATCTTTCTTAGGTTTCTGTGGGTTTTACAGACGTTTTGTGAAGGGTTATTCAAGTTTGTGCCATCCTTTGAATCAACTGCTCAAGGGTTATCCACCACTGTCGAGGCAGAAAGAGACGAAAGCAAGTACATCTGCTGTGGCATGTTTTAAGCCGAGTGATCCTTTTGGGGTGAGATGGGATGATAAGTGTGAGAAAGCATTTAATGAGCTGAAACTCTGCCTGACAAAAGCTCCTGTCTTGGTTTTTGCCGATCCACAGTTGCCATATGTACTTCATGTAGACGCTAGCCGAGATGGGCTGGGTGGTGTCTTATACCAACAACATCCAGAGGGCCTGCGGCCAGTTGCTTTTATTAGTCGTAGCCTTTCACCCTCTGAGGAGAACTACCCAGCTCATAAGCTGGAGTTCCTTGCTCTCAAGTGGGCTGTGGTTGATAAGTTGCATGACTACCTCTATGGTGTCCATTTTGAGGTGAGAACAGACAACAACCCTTTGACTTATATCTTGTCCGCTGCGAAATTGGATGCTACAGGACACAGATGGTTGTCTGCTTTGTCTACATACACTTTTAGCCTGAGGTATAGGCCTGGCAAGACAAACGTGGATGCAGATTCTTTATCCAGGCGTCCTCATTCTAGTGCAATGCCTGATGATGAGTGGGAGGAGATTTCAGCCCCTGGAGTTCGTGCCATGTGTCAGTCTGTAGTAACCTGTGAGAAACTGGATAATCCTTATTAGTGGAGGACATGGGTTTTTGTGTCTTCCGAAGACAATGTGTCAGGAGCATTAGGTAATGTTGTGTCCTATTCCCAAATTGAGCCAGGGCATTTGGACTCTAATGATTTGAGAGAGGCTCAAGAATTTGATTCTTGTCTGAAGAAAGTGAGACTAGCTATTAGTCAGAAGAAGCTTCCCAGTTGTATAGATTTTGATCACCCAGACTTGAAGCTCTGGGAGAAAGAGTGGGGAAATCTAGTAGTGGACAATGGGTTGCTGTGCAGAGTGACAAAATTGTTAGACAATAGGGTAAGACGGCAACTTGTACTCCCTGCTCCTTTTCGAAACTCAGTATTGGCATCTCTTCATGATGAGAGTGGACATGTAGGGTTTGACAAGACTTATGCTCTCATTAGAGACAGATTTTTCTGGCCAGGTATGAAAGCTGAAGTGGAAAGCTACTGTAAGACTTGTAGACGTTGTACCGTGAGGAAGATCTTGCCAAAAAAGACTGCTCTCATGTCTCATTTGCAAAGCTCGGGTCCTTTAGACTTGGTGTGTATTGATTTTTTGGCGATTGAACCTGACAGCCGTAACATGTGCAATGTACTTGTGGTTACCGATCATTTTACCCGCTATGCCCAAGCATACTCAACCAAAGACCAAAAAGCTTTGACTGTAGCAAAGACTTTGAATGAGAAGTTCTTTGTCCATTACGGATTACCGAACAGAATTCATTCAGATCAAGGCAGAGATTTCGAATGTAGATTGATCAAAGAGATGCTGAATGTGCTGGGTGTAAAGAAATCTCGAACATCTCCATACCATCCACAGGGAGATCCCCAACCAGAAAGATTCAATCGAACTCTGTTGAATATGTTGGGTACTTTGAATCCCAGTCAGAAATCTAAATGGAGTCAGTATATTCCACAGCTTGTACATGCATACAATTCTACTCGAAATGAGTCAACCGGTTATTCTCCATACTTTCTCATGTTTGGTAGGGAGCCCAAATTGCCTGTTGATGTTTCTTTTGGCATGTCGAATGGAGAAGGCTCTGAAGTACTGCATTGCAAATATGTTGAAAACTTGAAAAGGGGGCTGAAAACTGCTTATGAGTTAGCGGCTGCATCTGCTGCCCGAGTGAACCAGAATAACAAAAGGAGGTATGATAAAAAGGTTCGTCAAATTGATTTAAATCCTGGTGATAGGGTTTTTATCAGAAACCTTGGTTTGAAAGGAAAGTAAAAACTTGCTGACCGTTGGAGTTCTGTTACTTATGTAATAGAGAAGCAGTTACCAAACTTGCCAGTGTATCAGTTGGTTCCAGAAAGTGGTGAGGGTCAAAAGAAAGTCTTACACCGTAACCATATTCTGCCTGTAAGGTATCCGATTAGAATAGGAAAAGAAGATGAAGAATTTCCAGAAAGAAATTGCAGAGCTCTAAGTAAGCGCTTGAGTCAGAAAAAGGAAAAGTCTAATGGGGCACAAACTTCTGTTGATTCTCATGATGTTTGTTCTTCTGATTCAGAGACTGAGTTTGGCTATTGGCCCTGTTTATCTCCTGACTCCTTAACGACAGAGATGGACAGGTCTGAGGTTCAAGAGTCTACTGCAGTGACGGCCACTTTCTCTGAACAAGTTAATGAGACTGATATGGATCCATTTGAGGTTAACAATGATTTTATTGACCATGAAGTGGTAGAAGTTGTTCTTGAAGAAAATAATAATGTCCAGGACAGTACGATACAAACCTGTGTTCCAGCAGAGAGTGTTCTTGAGACTTGTTCAGAAACACCACCTGACTCTCATTTAAGGAGATCAAAAAGAGACAAGAAACCTCAACATAGGTTTACATATCCACAGTTGGGAGTTCCTAGTAGTGAAACTGTGGTATTTTCTAAACATGGTGATGTGTGGTGTTCTAGGGGAAAGAGTAATTGCCAAGTGTGGTGGTGTAATCCTCATGCTCTGTGTAAGAAATGCTTGACAAAAAAATCTTTACCTTGTATAGTTCCGCGGGTGTGAACTAATAGGAGTATGTCACATCCCCTTTAAGTACCTTGCATGGGGACATGCTATTTCTTTAGTGGGGGGAGGATGTAACATACTATGGATTTAGGGCAATATATATATTTCATTTCATTTAATTTTCAAACCCATCTAATGAAAATTGTCCTAGTGTAATACTGTAAGAATATATTGTCTTGATGGGGCATGCAAAATAGCAACTGAGGATTTTCTCCCTGTATGAGGGACAGACTGTTTGTCCAATCAGGTTTCGGGGGAGGAACGCGGGGAAAAAAAAGGAGAGACACAGAAAAATGGCGGTGGGGGATGTTTTCCCAGAAAGTATTAATATCTAGACATTTGGATTAAGTTCGTTCAGCCCGGGTATAATGAATATCGTTTTCGAAATGTCTTGAAATCCGACGACCAAAGTGATCGTCGCCCAACAGCAGATCGGGAGAGAGTTCGGGACTCGGCCGACAAGCGAAACCAGACGGATTTCAGTCAGGTGTTATCCTGCGGACTTTTTGCGTGCCAGTGGAGTTGCGATCGCCTACAACTTTTTTTCCGGTATTGTTTTGTTCTCGTCGCAGATGACCTTGCAGCAGGAAGGAATACAACCAGAGAAGACCCTGTTTTGCTGAATGGGAATCGTTTGTTTTCGTGAGTAACTTGGAAGCAGAAAACTTATTCTGAAAGCACCTGTTTTGTTGCTGAATGGATGCCTTTTTCTAAAACGTGCACCAACGCTAAGGGCCCCAACTAATTACAGACCCGGGTATTTCTATATTTGTGTTTCTACATGTTGTTTTCCTTTTGAACTGACTACTGTGTTATTGGTTTCAATAGTAATTGACTGTCTATTTCAGTTTTATTGCGGATATATATAAATCCCTGTCTGAGTCTAATTTAGCATTTCTTTAATTTACTGTTTATTATTTTGTTTCACTGCAGATTGGTTTTAGAATAATAAATATCTTATTTTTGTTTATAATCCAGGATAAATGTTTCGGGATTCATTGAGAACATACTGATCAACTGTAACTATTACATTTTGGAGGCACCGGCATAGACATTTCTACTGTTTTATTTTATTGTATTTTGGGAAAGGAACTATAGGTGAAAGGCCAGCATAATTCGCAATCTATCAGCTGGGACCACAGGCTCCTGTGCGCCAAGACCCTATACACTCGTAACCAAAAGTAACCATGTAAAATGTACATGAGTCAAAAAATTTGCCCAGGCCCTCAACAGTTCTTTATAAAAGTTTAGAAACCCCTCTGTTATGTAATTCTTTGTTTTCATCCACTATATGTTGTCTCCAAGTTTGAAGTTGCTTCACTTGTTTAAGAAAAACCCCATTTTTGCTTTCCATGACGCATTGCTTTATTCATCCATGTACTGTTTTATCATTTTAATTTATCATTTGTTCCACATCTATTAACCCCAATCCTTCCTTCCCTATTGCTCCTATTAAGGTGTTGTATGCAATTCTTGCGGGCTTCCCTTCCTATAAAAAATCTAAAAAACTTTTTTTAGCCTTCTTTCCGCCCACAATGGCACAGCTGATGTGTATAAAATGTATCATAGTTTAGAAATCATTAAAATGTTAAGAACTAACATTATTTATTCTGCTGTCTTTTCATCCCTCCTCATTAAAACTCCTAAAATCTTTATTTCTTTTGCTTCCATAAAAGTAAAATGCTCCCTTAAAAACGCCGCCCTTCTGAATCTCATGTATACCGTTTTATCATAATTTATTTTGGCTCCTGATCCCCTACAGAACTTTTGTACCGTTTGCATTGCTTTTTTTACCCCCTCCAGATTTTTGACTAATATCATTGTGTCATCCACATATTTAAATATTTTATTCTCTTCTCTCTCGATGCCTAATCCTTTTATTCCTTGCTCTTGTTTTTTAGTTAGTCCAAAAGGAACCACAATTAGATGTACAATTAATGTATGGGTCATATACAAATACAACATGAATGGGTCCAAGAGCAAACAATCGAGATCAATTGCTACTGTGGACAGTGGTGCCTAATGTTTGTTAGTTGCAGCACTGCTTTGTTATTGCTGTAAGAGTAGGACCCTCAGAGCAATTGCTGTCAACAGTTGTGTGTTGCATGCTAATTTCAACAGAATTTTAGTGGTTTGTTAAAACTATGACCAGATATTAGATAGAACGTTTTCACTGCTATGGCATGGCTATTGTTTGTCGAAATGTATCTTATAACTATATTTAACTATATTTATACTTGACCATATTTTATGTTGAGGACCTTAGCAAGTCTCAAATTAATGGTAGAACTAGCATCAAGACAAAAATCAAATCTATGCTTCTGCCTTATTAGCGGTTAGTTTGAATGCATATGTCCAAGCAATATTTTTTTTCTAAAGCTAAGAGCAAAGAATTTCCATTCAACAGCTGGCTTCCTAATCGGATGTTCCAACAAATATTCCTGAAACAGAATCATTCCATACTTTGTGCTCACACATCCAAAGCCCACACTTATTTCTGATTAGCAAAGATTAGGAACATGGGCACAACTGTTTTGTCTCATTGGCACAACCATTTATAGACTGCTTGTGTTGATTCAACTGGCAGGCAATGGTGGATTCTGAGGTGTTGATTACATGGGTATGTCTTAAATCCAAAGTAAACAGTCCAATGGTACAGTTATTGTTCAAAATATGATTTTAAAATCTCTTACATGAAACCAATACAACATTTCTTGGGTCCAAGAGCAAATGATCTATATCAGTAGCTTATACCACTTAGGACAGTGGTGCTTAATGTTGGTTAGATGCAGCTCCTCTTTGTTATTGCTATAAGCGTGGTACCATGGCCAAACAAACTGCAATGAAAATCAGCTAAATTGAGTACAACTGCACTGTGATTTCAACCCAAAACATTATAGGCCTTTTTGTCAATGAGCAAACTGTTTGTGGTGGTACAACTCCCTAGTAATCTCAGATTCTGAGGTTTGTAATAACAGATATATCTTACAGTCAGATTGGACAGTACATTGGTACAGCAGTTAATCTAAATCAAGTAAAAAATCTTCTTACACTGAAGATAAACAACAGACAACAGGGCCTTAATTGTCATACATTCTCAGAGCAGTGGCTCATAATAACGGCCTTCACACAGCTCGCCTCGTTAGTGCAGTAGGTAATGTGTAAATCTCATAATCTGAAGGTCGTGAGTTCAATCCTTACACGAGGCAAGGTTTCTTTTGAAATCTTGATCATGGATTGTGGTTCCACAGGCAGACAAACTGCAACATAAATCAAGTAAAACAGCTACAAGTGTTTAGTCTCATCTGCACAAACAATTATATACTGCTTGTGTTGATTAAACATGCAGGCAATGGCAGATTCCGAGTTCTTGATTACAAGAGGTTCCTCTTACAACCAAAGTGCACAGTCCAGTGGTACAGTAATTGTTCTACAAAAGATTTAAAAACCTCTTATATTAAACAAATACAACATGCATGGGCTAAAGAGCAAACAATCAAGATCAATTGTTCATACCACTAAGGACAGTGGTGCCTAATGTTTGTTAGTTGCAGCACTGCTTTGTTATTGCTGGAAGAGTAGGACCCTCAGAGCAATTGCTGTCAACAGTTGTGTGTTGCATGCTAATTTCCACAGAATTTTGGTGCTTTGTTGGGAATATGACTAGATATTAGATATAAAGTTTTCACTGCTATAGCATGGCTATTGTATGTTGATATGTATTTTAACTATATTTGTATTTGATCAAATTTTATGTTGAGGACCTTAGCAAGTCTCAAATTAATGGTAGGACTAGCATCAAGACAAAAATTAAATCTATGCTTCTGCCTTATTAGCTGTTAGTTTGAATGCACATGTCCATGCAATATTTTTTCCCTAAATCTAATAGCAAAGAATTTCCATTTAACAGCTGGCTGAGTATTTGCCAGCTTGCATTGAGGTGCTGTGGCTTAGTTGGTTAAAGTCCCTGATTTTAAGTGCTTTAACTGTGAGAAGAGAGGGCACATTGCGAGGGACTGCAACGCAGTAACGTGCCCGGATTGCAATCTGCCTTTAAATAAGTGTGAGTGTTGGATGGGGAATGAGAAGGCGGAGGATGAACAGCAGGTGGATGGGCAGTTGCATGAACGAGACAGTGAGCGGCGAGAAGAGTAAATAACAACACAAGAGGGAGAAACAACAATGGACAAGGACGTGTAACAAGAAGGAAAGAAGCACAACAACCAGGAGGATCACTAACAGCAGGATGGGGAAATCTGGACCCAAATAGGACTAACTGAAAGTTTGCTAAACGCTTTGGTGGAGAAGAAGGACCAAGAGAAGAGACATCGGTGGACATGCAACAGGACGGAGAATCATGGACTCAAATAGAGTTGACGTACAGCCTGCAAAATGACCTGAACACAATGGAATCAAACCATCCAGCATGTAAGGAACAAGCAACAGGAATAAAAAATAAAAAGGGAAAAGAAAAAAGGAGGACAAACAAGTGAAACCAACAAAAAGAATGAGGTCAGTAAAGGCAATATCTAATGTAGAGGTTGCCAGAAAGAAAGTCCTTAAAAAAGACATGATAAAGACTGAAAACAGGTTTGACTCGCTAAAGGACTTGGGGGAGATGAACTGAGATGATCAGTCAAAGGGAAATTAAAATGTATCTTTATTTTAAAACTGTTATGAATTATAAATCGATATCATTCTAAAAGTTGCTACGTAACACCGTGACATCATTGTGCGATGACGTCATTTCATCGTCGAAACGCAAAACTGCGTCTTTATGTTACAAAATATATAGAAAATGTAGTACAGAGTCTCTGTACTACGTCCCCCCACCCTCACCCACCAGGTGAACACTTCCCAAATAAGAACAATCAATCAATCAGTGTATCGTTCAAGGCTGGTCAGGGAACATTGATGGATACAGATAAGACACTATACAGTGCATTTGAAGAAAACATTCACTTGTTTTAAGGTCAGTGTTACTCTGATATAATTTTTATTTTTTATTTTTGTCGGGTAATCTCAGCAAAAATATAATTATTAATATTGTTTGTATGTGTTATGTTTAAAAATAGATTAAATAAAAAAAGGTGCATATGACATACATATTAGGTCTAAACATCAAGCATCGATTTTAGATGCATCTTCAATGGAATGAATTTGTGTAGGCAGAACACATCAATAAAAAGGAACTACATACCTGTTTTTACTAACGAGCCTTACTCCCTTTTTACTTGGTCTCCTAAACACACAACATATGTACCTTTCTCCTCTCCATCATATCAGCTACCTCTCTCCCTTTACCAGTCATAGTACCAACATTTAAAGTACCAACCTGAACCTCCACTCTCCTCCACTTTTCCTTTTCCTGCTGTCTCTGTAGACGTCTTCCTCCCTGTTGGCTAACAATACCTGTGTTGGTCGTTGGTAACCCGGGCCTCGACTAATCCAGTATAAAATTTTGATTCGTGATCCGCATATTTGGTTTGGCACATGTTTTTGCTGGATGCCCTTCCTAACACAACCCTCCATTAATCCGGGTTTGGGACCGGGACTAAGAGTGCACTGGCTCGTGCAACCCTAATGGCTGGATTTTTCTTTTCAATCTGTCTAATTTATATTTCCATCTGCCTGCTTGTCTGTATTAACAGGTTTTTTTTTCTGTGTCTTTCCTACTATTAGGTAACCATCTACTTGTTTATTCTGTATGTCTGTGTTTGAAAGACAAAGGAGAATAATTATTTTATTATTGTTTTGATTTCTAATTAAAATAAAGTCACTGTCAGAAGTGGGATTTAAACTCATGTGGAGACCAGAACACTTTCCTCAAGGTATTGAACCTTAAGTCTGGTACCTTTCAAATATTAGTTAGTCTGTCTGTCTGTCTGTCTGTCTATCCATCCAGCCATCTATTTGTCTTCCTTTTTGTCTATCTATCTGTCTGTCTATTGTCTGATTGTATGTGAATCTCTTAAAAGAAACAAGAAACAAAAAAGCACTGAAAACATGTAATGCTCTGTAAACTTCAAAATGTATGTAATATTTTAATGTACAGTGTATTTTTTATTTATTTTTATACTTTTTCTCCATAAGTAAGTGTAAATTTAACATGAGTATGTAATACTTCTTGTTTTTTTGGCATTAATAAAGAAATGTATATACATATACACCGTATTTTCCGGACTATAAACCGCTATTTTTTTTTCCAGGTTTTGAACAACGAAGCGGCTAATTTATGGATTTTTCCTGGGTTTTTTCAGGTTTCACAAACTTCAAGCTAAAAAACTGAGCCCCGTAACATTAGACTAATGAAATTGCTGAACGGGTTCAGGTGAACCAATGAAACTCTTTATATTAAATCAGATGCGCTCCCACTGAATCGACCCGCACCACATCATAAATATGGATGATGTTCCTCTGACGTTTGACCTGCCGCTCACTCGGACTGTCTACAGGAAATGCGAATCATTCGTCACTCTGAAAACAACCGGGCATGAAAACACACTTCACCTGTGTTCTGAGCTGCACGGCATCGGGAGAAAAGCTTCACAGATGGTGATTTTTAAACGCACGACGATGCCAAAAGATAAACTCTTGAGAGAAATCGTTGTGAAAGGAAGGAGGAAGACAGTGAACAATGACTTTCTTGGTAGGCTACTGTTTAGATACACGCCGTGTAACAGACACTGTCTTTCATTAAAGCCTGTGTAAAGTTCATCAGTTTCAGTGTATACAATATTATAGACAGGTGCGGCTTATTTATGTTCAAAATAAAAATCTTTATAAAATTCAGTGCGTGCGGCTTATATTTGGATAAATAAAAATAAAAAGGCTTTGCAGGCAGGTAGCATTAATGTCTCTGCCACAGTGCTCACTTTGAGATCTCTCTTCTTCACCTTTGTGTTTGTTTTTCATTAAAGTTGAAGTCATTCATTCTATTGTCATGAATAAACAAGGTCATTATTGCGCCACCTACTGTCACCCAATTACTGTACATGCTGGAGTATTTTCATTACTCTGACAGTCACTACATCAGAGAAACAGCCACTAAACAATGCAAATTATTTTCAGTAACTTAATAATCATTTTCTGGAGCAATATGAGACCAGCTCTCCCATCTACACTTCCAAACATCATCAGTTGTTTGTACAGGATGAAGGCATATAAAATGATACAGTGTTAAATGAAACCTGACACACTGCTCAACATTCTCACACATCTCTTTAATAGGCCAGATGTGTGAGCTTTTTTACTGTACACCTGTACTCTAGTCTGAAAGAGAGAGAGAGAGAGAGAGAGAGAGAGAGAGAGAGAGAGAGAGACATCATAAACATTTTAGAAAACAAACAAATTATTACAAATATTTACTCAGAATTAAGAAAAAAATCAAGTACTGACAGTGCCACTAGAGGGCAGTGTGAGACTGACAATTGTCAATGTGACCTGTGTGTTACAATTCAACTGTTTCTATAACTAATGCAGTTCTTTTTCTTCTTCTTTTTCTTCCTCTTATTATTATAATTATTATTATTAGTGTTATTAGTTTATTCTACTCCATGCTTTGTTCTTCATTGAAAAAGTCCAGATTCATAATATAGAACTACTGCAACATTTCAGTGGTAACATACAGAATGTTTTTGTAAAGAGCAACTAAAAACTCCAAAGGAATTTTCTTGCCACTTTATATGAGTTGTCATATAAAAAGCATCAATTAAATGCAGAGAAGCCCCTTTTTTAATAACACACTGTTTTTGGTCCTGTGTATTTGGGTGTGTTTTAATTTTAGAGCATGTTGTATTTAATAATCTTTGCATGTGTTTAACTGCTTTTCCTTTTCATGTTTTCTCCATGACGCGTTTACTAAGAGCTTATGAGCACCTGGGCTTTGTTTTGCAACTGATCCTGAAGCAGAACAAGATCACATTCAAGCGCGTTCCCTCAGCCGTCACCAAGTGCCTTAGATCAGCTTCCTCCATCATCACATAAAGCCTAAAAATGTGATCTCTTTATAAATATTTTTTATAGATTATAGTCATAACATTGTATAATTTTATACATAAATAAAAAAAATACACAGTAGATCTGCACAGCGTTACTCATTCTCTCTAATAGTTTATACAGTGGCAGGTCTTCAGTCCCAATCCCCCTCTTAATAACATCATTATGATGCCAACATTCTTCTCTTTCGACAATGGATATTGTTTAACAAAAATCAGATGGTGTGTTTTCATGAGTGCATGATACGGCTTTACCTGGATTAAACCTGCCTCGTCTTTGTGAGAGGCCCATAATTTAGAGTTAACTTCACCTAAATTTGGTTCATCAGGCAGGACCTCTGTACTACCCTGAAAGAAATCTTCCGGATGTGACATTGGTTTCAAAAAACAGAATTTCCATTCCCATTTTGTGCATCATATCTCTTCCTAAAAGGTTTAAAGGTGAGTTTGGAATTATCTATTCCCTAAAAGATTAACTTCCCCTTTTTACTAGGACCTCCACCATGAGTTTTGTGCTGAGGCTGGAATGCACCACTTCCTGTTGCAGTGCAGAGCATAACGGGTTAACAAAACCTGGAGCATAGTAAAAACCTCTAGCAGCATCTAAATCTCTAGGAAAACGTATCTAGATGTGACACAATTTTACTTCATAATGCCAAATGATCTAAATAAGGATTAGTTCAATAACCGGCACAATTCCTATACATCCAATCTTTGGGATTTTCTTCCGGAAATAAGCGAGAAATGTCATGACCCATCTTCTTTACACAGAACAAAGAACAGACACACAACACTTAACACACAGACGATACACACAACACTTAACACTTAGACAATACAGCTGCGCTAGGCACCAGGGGGATCGCAGTCTTCAAACAAAAAAAGTAATCCAGTCTCTCCAATTGGATCACAAATTTTGTAAGTTAGGAGAAAAAAATAGACTATAAAACCAAAACAAGATTAAAGTCGTTTGAAAATGTCCGTTTTTCTTTAGTTCCTTTTCTCCCACTTTTAATTTTTTTGTATTTTTTAAAAACAATAAATTTTTCATTTATTTATTTTTTTCGGGCATAAAAATTATCGTGGCTTCTTTTGGATACTTCAGACAATATCACCTATATTAGACAGACCGTAAAAAACGTCTTCTAATCTTGCATCTTACGTCGACGGTGAGGAAACCAATGTCACGACAAAATCATCCCACCAAAGGAAATTATCATTAATTCAACAATTAATGCATAACCAAGACACGGACACATATGCAGCCCTATTGGCTGGCATACGGGACAATCCCCGCAAACAAGGAAGTCTCTTAAAACTTACCTTGATGCGTGATTTCCCTTTTTGGATATTGCTGAAAGTATCTCGCTTCTGACACCAAAACTGTTAGATTTTTATTATGCCCAAACGAAACTTAATTCTTGGAGAGGTTTTCCATACGACCTGCTATGCCCGTGGTGCCTTTCTGATATCAGGGAAGAAGAAATACACAGCACACAGAACGCATGTTCTTCTTCTTCTGTTTATTGCAAGCAGCAGAATGTATATATACACACACAGAGAAAAGGCTGTCCTAAACTTGTTTCCTGTTTAGACAAGAGGATATACTAGCCGGAGATGTGTGAGCCCAGATAAGACTCACTGTTTAACTTACAGACTAACATCGTAAATATTCTATAGACACTGAACAGACAAAGGGATGTGTGTGAGATAGTGTGAGAAACATCTTAACACTAACAACCCCCTTACAAAGAAATAAACAGTTTAGAATTTTTATAGTAGATTTATTTTAACAGAGAGACAGAATATAAAACAAATATGCTGTAACATTAAATTATATATTAAAAAATGATATATTTTAACACAAAAATAGAGTTATTACTGCAAGTCAGTGTTAAATAGTAAAAAGACCCAAGTCAGGAACACACACGCAATCTTCCATTTATTTAGTTCACCCACTGGTAACACACACAGCAGGTGAATTTCGGCATGAGCGCGCGCGTATATTCCCGACCCAGACCAAACTCTAATATTTCATACACTGTATTTATACCAAGAGATCTTTACAATTCACATGATCATGGTAGATGAAAAAGTTCACTCACTTAATTTGATTACAATATATACATTATATTGTAAATTGTAGTGTTAAAGCGTCATTTTGAACACAATACTGTAATTTTTCATGTTTACTTCTTTAACATTTTTATATTTATTTTAACTGATTAATTGATGCATCTCGCAATGCATCACGGGAAGAAATACTTCCGCGAACGTCTTCAAAAGCATAAAAGGCTTCAATCTTGTTAAAAAAGCTTTCCTATAAGAATATTACTGTATAAATAATAGAAACATGTTGAATGGAAAGATTTGACGGTAAAACTTACAGATAAAACACGATGAATCTCTGGATTCCGTTTCACATCAGCGTCATTTAGCCACGCCCACAGCGTCATTTAGCCACGCCCACATCGCCTGTGCCGTAACAAACCTTTTCCTCGTTTTAAACCTATAGATGTATGTAACAGGTGTATAATTTACCCTGTTCAATTTACATGTCCTGTTTCAATTCATACTAAACTGTTGATTTGTCTTGTTTATACTCATATCTGTGTTTATAAATGTAGTTGCCTGATCAAAATGGGTGCTTCTCTTAAATGCCTTGATAATAGAAGCTGATGTCACTTCCTGTCCTGACTCCTCCTCTTCCCTTTCTGTATTGTAATCTCATTGGAGTGGTGGGTTTCTCCTACATTTATGATAAACTGGTTTAATTTTATATTAATTACTTTTATATTGATGTATTATTTATTTATATGTTTTTGTTTGAAAGAAGCAGAAATAGAGGACAGGGTAGTGTGGAGGAGGATGATCCGCTGTGGCGCCCCCTAAAGGGAGCAGCCGAAATAATTTTTTTTATTTTTTCTCACTGAAGTTTTTGTGTGAGGTTTCTTTATCTATCTGTGTGAATATTTTACACTTTTTAGGTGTATTTTTATGAAACCCAGCCATTATGGATGCACAAGCCAGTGCACTCTTAGTGCCGGTCCCAAGCCCGGGTAAATGGGGAGGGTTGCGTTAGGAAGGGCATCGAGCGTAAAACATGTGCCAAATCAAATATGCGGATCACAAATGAGAATTTCATACCGGATCGGTCGAGGCCGGGGTTAACAACGACTGCCACAGGTATCGTTAGCCAACAGGGTACCGGTGGAAATTGGGCTACTGTTGGCCGAAGGAGGAGAAGGAGAGGAGGAAGACGTCTACAGAGACGGCAGGAAAAGGAGCAGTGTAGGAGAGTGGAGGTTCGGGTTGGTACTTTAAATGTTGGTACTATGACGGGTAAAGGGAGAGAGATAGCTGATATGATGGAGAGGAGAAAGGTAGATATGTTGTGTGTTCAGGAGACCAAGTGGAAAGGGAGTAAGGCCAGGAACATTGGAGGTGGGTTTAAACTGTTTTATCATGGTGTGGATGGAAAGAGAAATGGTGTATGGGTGATTCTGAAGGAAGAGTACTGTAAGAGTGTAGTGGAGGTGAAGAGAGTTTCTGATAGGGTGATGATCGTGAAGGTGGAAGTTGAAGGGATGATGATAAATGTCATCAGTGCCTATGCTCCACAAGTGGGCTGTGAGATGGAGGAGAAGGAAAAATTCTGGAGTGAGTTAGATGAAGTGGTAGATGGTGTACCTAGGAAAGAACGGTTGGTGATTGCGGCAGACTTTAATGGGCATGTAGGTGAAGGGAACAGAGGTGATGAGGAGGTGATAGGTAGGTATGGTTTTAAGGAGAGGAATGTGGAAGGGCAGATGGTGGTAGATTTTGCTAAAAGGATGGAAATGGCAGTGGTGAACACTTATTTTAAGAAGAAGGAGGATCATAGGGTGATGTATAAGAGTGGAGGAAGGTGCACACAGGTGGACTATGTGCTATGCAGGAGATGCAACCTGAAGGAGATTGGAGACTGTAAGGTGTTGGCAGGGGACAGTGTAGCTAGACAGCATCGGATGGTGGTCTGTAGGATTGTTTTGGAGGCGAAGAAGAAGAGTAGGAGAGTGAGGACTGAAAGAAGAATAAGATGGTGGAAACTGAAGGAGGAAGAGTGTAGTGTGAGGTTCAGGGAAGAGGTCAGACAGAGGCTCGGTGGTGTTGAAGAGGTGTTGGATGATTGGGCAAATACTGCAGGAGTGATGAGGGAGGCAGCTACATCTGGTGTGACATCTGGAAATAGAAAGCAAGACAAGGAGACGTGGTGGTGGAATGAGGAAGTGCAGGAGAGCATAAGGAGAAAGAGGTTGGCAAAACAGAAGTGGGATAGACAGAGTGATGAGAAAAGTAGGCAGGAGTACAAGGAGATGCGGCAGCAGGTAAAGAGGGATGTGGCGAAAGCCAAGGAAAAGGCATATGAGGAGCTGTATGAGAGGTTGGACACTAAGGAAGGAGAAAAGGATTTATACCGATTGGCCAGGCAGAGGGACCGAGCTGGGAAGGATGTACTGCAAGTTAGAGCAGTAAAGGATGGAGAGGGAAATGTGTTGACTAGTGGGGAGAGTGTGTTGAGAAGGTGGAGGGAGTATTTTGAGCAGCTGATGAATGAGGAAAATCAGAGAGAGAGAGAGGGTTAGATGATGTGGAGTTAGTGAAGCAGGATGTAGATAGGATTTGTAAGGAGGAAGTTAGAGCAGCTATTAGGAGGATGAAGAGTGGAAAGTCGGTTGGTCCAGATGACATACCGGTAGAAGCGTGGAGATGTTTAGGAGAGATGGCAGTGGAGTTTTTGACCAGATTGTTTAACAGGATTTTAGGAGGTGAGAAGATGCCTGAGGAATGGAGAAGAAGTGTGCTGGTACCGATCTTTAAGCATAAGGGAGATGTGCAGTCTTGCAGTAACTACAGGGGAATTAAGTTGATCAGTCACACCATGAAGTTATGGGAAAGAGTAGTGGAAGCCAGGCTGAGAGAAGAGGTGACCATCTGTGAGCAACAGTATGGTTTCATGCCGAGGAAGAGCACCACAGACGCATTATTTGCTTTGAGGATGTTGATGGAGAAGTATAGAGAAGGACAGAAGGAATTGCATTGTGTATTTGTGGATTTAGAGAAAGCGTACGACAGAGTGCCAAGAGGGGAGTTGTGGTATTGTATGAGGAAGTCAGGTGTGTCGGAGAAGTATGTGAGGGTGGTGCAGGACATGTACGAGGACAGTGTGACGGCAGTGAAGTGTGCAGTAGGTACGACAGACTGGTTCAGGGTGTAGGTTGGACTGCATCAAGGATCGGCCCTGAATCCTTTCCTGTTTGCAGTGGTGATGGACAGGTTGACAGGCGAGGTCAGACAGGAGTCTCCCTGGACTATGATGTTTGCGGATGATATTGTGATTTGTGGTGAGAGTATGGAGCAGGTTGAGAAGAGCCTGGAGAGGTGTAGATATGCGCTGGAGAGAAGGGGAATGAAACTCAGTAGGAGTAAGACAGAATACATGTGTGTGAATGAGAGGGAGGGCAGTGGAGTGATGCGTTTGCAGGGAGAAGAGCTGGAGAAGGTGGAGAAGTTCAGGTACCTGGGGTCAACAGTGCAAAGTAATGGAGAGTGTGTTAGAAGTAAAGAAAGAGTGCAGGCAGGGTGGAGTGGGTGGAGAAGAGTGACAGGAGTGATTTGTGATAGTAGGGTATCTGCAAAAATGAAAGGGAAAGTTTATAGGACTGTGGTGAGACCTGCGATGTTGTATGGATTAGAGACAGTGGCATTGAGTAAAAGACAGGAGGTGGAGCTGGAGGTAGCAGAGCTGAAGATGTTGAGGATTTCGTTGGGAGTGACGAGGATGGACAAGATTAGAAATGAGTTTATTAGAGGGACAGCGCA
Source organism: Silurus meridionalis (assembly GCF_014805685.1). Classification (NCBI taxonomy): domain Eukaryota; kingdom Metazoa; phylum Chordata; class Actinopteri; order Siluriformes; family Siluridae; genus Silurus; species Silurus meridionalis. Next base: position 32,293,384 of record NC_060886.1, on the reverse strand, counting down.
TGTAGGATGTTTTGGTGACAAGGTGAGGGAGGCGAGATTGAGATGGTTTGGACATGGTCAGAGGAGGGACATGAATTATATTGGTAGAAGAATGCTGAGGATGGAGCCACCAGGTAGGAGGAAAAGAGGAAGGCCAAGGAGGAGGTTAATGGATGTGGTAAGGGAAGACATGCAGGTAGTTGGTGTGAAAGAGGCAGATGTAGAGGACAGGGTGGTGTGGAGACGGATGATCCGCTGTGGCGACCCCTAATGGGAGCAGCCGAAAGAAGAAGAAGAAGAGGTGTATTTTTATGAATGTGAGGGCACATGGTGATAAGTTTACCACACACACAATAAGTGAAATATCACCACAGGGGCTGCTGATTTGTTGTGTGTTTTTTAGAAGAAACATTAAACACTTCCAGTGAGCTGCAGTCTGCAGTCCCGTGTCTGATTTCACATCACGGCACACAGAGTCAAGTATTTCAACTGGTGTCGTCGATAGTGATGAGCGATACCAATCATTTTCTTTTCAATCCGATACAGAATACTATTAAGACGAGTATCTTCGATACAATACTTCTATGAAATATGTATAAACTGTTTTAATACAAATCAGCGGCTTTGCAGGCAGGTAGCATTAATGTCTCTGCCACAGTGTGGGGCTTTTTTTGATTAGGCTACGAGTTCAGCTACTAAGTAGCTCACTTTGAGATCTCTCTCCTTTACCTTTGTGTTTTTTTTATTAATGTTGACATCATTAATTCTTATGTCATGAATAAACAAGGTCATTATTGCGCCACCTACTGTCACTCAATTACTGTACATGGTGGAGTATTTTCATTACTCTGCCAGTCACTACATCAGAGAAACAGCCACTAAACAATGCAAATTATTTTCAGTAACTTAATAATCATTTTCTATGAGACCAGCTCTCTCATCCATACACCCAAAAACATCAGTAGTTTGTAACCAGACACACTGATAACATCCTCACACATCTCCTTAATATCACACATCTGTACTCTGGTCTGAGAGAAAAAAAAAAAAGAGAGAGAGAGAGAGAGAGAGAGAGAGAGAGAGAGAGAGAGAGAGAGAGAGAGAAAATAGTATTAAACAAACAGATGATTAATAGTTTTTACACAGAATTAAGCAAAAATCAAGCACTGACAGTGCCACTAGAGGGCAGTGTGAGACTGACAATTGTCAATGTGAACTGTGGGTTACAATTCAACTTTTTCTATATCTAATGCAGTTCTTCTTTTCTTCTTCTTCTTCTTTTTCTTCTTCTTCTTCTTTTTCTTCTTCTTTTTATTATTATTATTAGTGTTATTAATTTCTTTTACTCCATGCTTTGATCTTCAGTTAAAAAGTCCAAATTTACAATGTAGAACTACTGCAACATTTCAGTGGTAACATACAGCATGTTTTTGTAAAGTAAGTGACTAAAAACCGCAAAGGAATTTTCTTGTCACTTTATATGAGTTGTTTTAGAAAAAGCATCAATTAAATGCAGAGAAGCTCCTTTTTTAATAACACTGTTTTTGGTCCTGTGTATTTGGGGGTGTTTTAATTTTAGAGCATGTTGTATTTAATAATCTTTGCATGTGTTTAAATGCTTTTCCTTTTCATGTTTTCTCCATGAAGCGTTTACTTAGAGCTTACGAGCACCTGGGCTTTGTTATGCAACTGATCCTGAAGCAGAACAAGATCACATTCAAGCACGTTCCCTCAGCCATCACCAAGTGCCTTAGATCAGCTTCCTCCATCATCACATAAAACCTAAAAATGTGATCTCTTTATAAATATTTTTTATAGATTATAGTCATAACATTGTATATTTTTGTACATAAATAAATAAAATACACAGTAGATCTGCACATCGTTACTCGTTCTCTCTAATAGTTTATACAGTGGCAGGTCTTCAGTCCCAATCCCCCTCTTAAAGACAACACAGGACAGTGCAAGACAACACAAAACAGTGTAAAACATATACACAAGACACAAAATAGTGATTAACGAAAGGTGTGCATTTCTAACTGCTATTTTCTTCTGGAAAACCTCATCTAGAAATAATTTCTAGATGATATTTCTAGTGTTGATATTCAGACTGCATCTAACCATTATGGTGTGTGAGTGTCTGTTTGTATTACTCCCCATATTGCCAGATAACAACATTTAAATCACACAATAAACGCTACAAATACACAGATCTAGGAGACAGTAACATGAGAAGTGATGCAGTATCATGATATAATACCGTATTTTCCGGACTATAAGCCGCTACTTTTTTCCCACGCTTTCAACCACCGCGGCTTAAACAATGAAGCGGCTAATTTATGGATTTTTCCTGTGTTTTTCTCGGTTTCACAAGCTTCAAGCCAAAAAACTGAGCCCCATAACATTAGACCAATGAAATTGCAGCAAGGGTTCAGGTGAACCAATAAAATTCTTTATGTCAAATCGGGTGCGCTCCCACTTAATCATAAATATGCATGAGGTTCCTCTGACGTTTGACCTGCCGCTCACTCGGACTGTCAACAGGAAAGGCGACGTCACACTGAAAACAACCGGGCATAATTAATGCACTTCACCTGTGTTCTGAGCTGCACGGCATCGGGAGAAAAGCTTCACCGATGGTGATTTTTAAGCAAACGATGATGCCAAAAGATAAACTCCCGAGAGAAATTGTTGTGAAAGGAAGTAGGAAGACAGTGAACAATGACTTTCTTGGTAGGCTACTGTTTAGATACAAGCCGTGTAACAGACACTGTCTTTCGTTAAAGCCTGTGTAAAGTTCATTAGTTTTAATGTAGGCACCTGCAGCTTATAGACAGGTGCGGCTTATTTATGTTCAAAATAAAAATCTTTGTAACATTCAGTGGGTGCGGTTTATATTTGGATGAAATTATTAACTTCATTGTACACTTAGCAATAAGAGGATTCATACAACATAACTTAAAGTAGAACCGCTGTGAGCAGGATTCAAACCTGCGTGGGGAAACCCCAGTGGATTTCGAGTCCAACGCCTTAACCTCTCGGCCATCACAGCAGTGCTGAAGCGGGAAAATGGAAATGAAGAGATGTCTTTATTATTCTTTCATAGTTCGTCATAGTTTCACCTTAAAAGAAGCATTTAGAATTGAACAGTGTCTCTGACAAACATTGGCTAAAAATTAAACCCTCAAAGTATCTGTCCCAGACGCACCACCCTGCCAGCAACAGTCACTCAGTCCACTCAGTGCTTGGTGTCTGACAAAAGCCAAAACGTCCCTGGGTGGGTTGTGTACAGTACAGAATGTACAGTGATGATAAATATACATACAGATATAAAAAGTACAGATGTAATGAGGAGTGAAAAGATATAATATGAAGTATGTACATGTATTGTACAGAGGTTATATACAGTCTTTTGTTTATGTTTGTTTTGTAGTGATTTAGCGGTGTAGTGTTGAGTTCAGTAGTGTGATGGTGGATGGAAAAAAGCTGTCCCTGAACCTGCTGGTTCTGGTGCGCAAGTTTCTGTATCTCCTTCGTGATGGAAGGAGGTTAAACAGTTTATGACTGGGATGTGAAGAGTCCTTGATGATGCTGTGAGCTCTGCGCAGACATCTGCTGTGGTGAAGGTGTTCAATGGCAGGTAGTTGAGTGCCAGTGATGCGTTGGGCGGTTTTGACCACCCTTTGCAGTGCTTTACGTTCACACACAGTGGAGCCTCCGTACCATACAGTGATGGAGTTGGTCAGGATGCTCTCAATGATGCAGCGGTAGAAGCTCGTTAAAATCCCCGGGGACAGATGAGATTTCTTGAGACTTCTCAAGAAGTACAGGCGTTGTTGTGCTTTTTTTACCAGAGCTGACGTGTTCTGCTGCCAGGACAGATCCTCAGAGATGTGAACTCCCAGGAACTTAAAGCTGGAGACTCGCTCTACCTCGGTTCCATTGATGTTGACTGGTAGATGTCTCCTGCTGTTGGATTTCCGGAAGTCCACAATGAGCTCTTTGGTCTTTGTGGCGTTGAGAGTCAGGTTGTTGGTGGCACACCATGCTGCCAGATTACGGATCTCTTCCCTGTAGGCCGATTCGTTGTTGTTGTCGATCTGGCCGACCACGGTGGTGTCATCTGCATACTTATCTACATACTAATCTGTATCATAGATTAGAAATCATTAAAATGTTAAGATCAAACATTATTTCTTCTGCTGTCTTTTCATCCCTCCTCATTAAAACTCCTAAAATCTTTATTTCTTTTGCTTCCATAAAAGTAAAAATCATGTATACCATTTTATCATAATTTATTTTGGCTCCTGATCTCCTGCAGAACTTTTGTACCGTTTGCATTGCTTTTTTCACCCCCTCCAGATTTTTGACCAATAGAGTTGTGTCATCCGCATATTTAAATATTTTATTCTCTTCTCCCTCGATGCCTATATTTAACTATATTTGTATTTGACCATATTTTATGTTGAGGACCTTAGCAATTCTCAAATTAATGGTAGAACTAGCATCAAGACAAAAATCAAATCTATGCTTCTGCCTTATTAGCTGTTAGTTTAAATGCATATGTCCAAGCAATATTTTTTTTCTAAATCTAAGAGCAAAGAATTTTCATTCAACAGCTGGCTGAGAAGTCGCTGAGTGGCATCGAGGCTCTGTGGCTTAGTTGGTTAAAGTGCCTGTCTTGTAAACAGGAGATCCTGGGTTCAAATCCCAGCAGTTCCTGGTGCAGTTTTCCTTTGCTGCTTCTGCTCAAGTCTGAGATATAACATTGCAAGTGGATAAGATGGTTTCTCTGGGGCACTGAATGGTGAATTGCGGGCTTTGCTCTGACCCTTTTAAAAGCTTGATAGTATTTGTTAGCAATGGAAAAAAACTGTGCTTTTATACAAACTACAAGCCAGCCATTGAGATGAACAGTTATGAGATAGTAAAATACAGCCTTGTGCAACATAGGGCTCTGTGGCGCAATGGATAGCACGTTGGACTCCTAGACTTAGCGGAAGAGCTATTCAAAGGATGTGGGTTTGAGCCCCACCAGATTCGTTGTGATTTTCCACTTGTCTCTCGAGTAACTTTAATTGTAAACCAGGTAGATTGAAGAGCCATATTGCATGTGGCATGTCCGTGCTTCTCGTACTAAACAGAAATTCTTTGTTAGATGCGGTTTTCAAAAAAATCTCCTCTTGTTCCACATGGTTCTACTTGTTTGACCAAAACTTTGCTGTACCCTGATCGGATGTTCCAACACATATTCCTGACACAGAATCATTCCATACTTTGTGCTCACACATCCAAAGCCCACACTAATCTTCTGATTAGCAAAGATTAGGAACATGGGCACAACTGTTTTGTCTTATCGGCACAACCATTTATAGACTGCTTGTGTTTATTCTTTAATATATTTAATATTTCTTTAATATGACTTTATTATTTATTTTGATAATCAGAAAGACTCCTTAAGAGCAGCAGTTGTGTCCATTCTAGATTCAGTTGGAATTCATCAGAATGTTCGATAGTGGTGGACACACTCTTGATTTGTTAACATTTGAATTAAAAATAAAAAATTTACTCATAATTCCACAGTCTGAAGCTATTTCAGACCATAATCTTATTTTCCCAATTCTCCACCCTCATAGACAATAACAAGCATAATCCTAGATTTTTATTCAGCACAGTAGCAAAATGAACAGGAAATAAAAGCACTGCACTAACATGCACACCATCATTAGGTGGTAATGATTTCATGAACTTTTTTAATAATAAAATTGAAAACATCAGGCAAGAAATCCAGACGGTTAATATAAATCCAAATAATATTACAAGTAACCCTGTAGACAGCAGTGTAATTATAGCAGACAATCAACTACAAAGCTTCACTCCTATTTGTGAGAATGACCTAATTTTATTAATTTCTCTTTATCAAAATCATCAACCTGCATTCTCGATCCCTTGCCTACAAGTTTTCTCAAACAGATAATTCCAGAGGATTGAACCTGTTTTAAAAATATTAAACTCTTCCATTAGCACTGGTTATGTACCTAAATCCTTCAAACTGGCAGTTATCCACCCCCTTATTAAGAAACCTGACCTTGACCCATGTCAGGTGTCCAACTACAGACCGATATCAAATCTCCCCTTTATATCCAAAATTTTAGAAAAGGTTGTAGCACAGCAGTTATGCTCACATTTGCTTATGAATAACATTTTTAAAATGTATCAGTCAGGATTTCGGCCTCATCATAGCACAGAGACGGCGCTAGTTAAAGTGTTAAATTACCTGTTGTTGGCCTCTGATCAGGGTTTTGTCTCTTTACTTGTTTTGCTCGACCCAAGTGCAGCTTTTGACACCACTGATAACACTATACTGCTTGCTAGACTTGAGAACGTTGTAGGAATAAAGGGAACAGCTCTCTCTTGGCTCAGGTCTTATTTGACTGATCGCTATCAGTTCGTTGATGTAAATGGTGAGTTCTCCACACTCTTTGAGGTAAAGTTTGGTGTTCCTAAAGGATCTGTCTTAGGCCCACTGCTTTTCTCTTTATATATGCTGCCTCTTGGTGAAATCATTCATAAACATGGTATTCGCTTCAATTGCTATGCTGATGACACACAGCTGTATATTTCAGCAAAGCCAGATGAGAGAGATCAGCTAAACAATGTTGAGAAGTGTGTAAAGGACATCAGGCAGTGGATGCTTGATAACTTTCTTCTGCTCAATTTAGATAAGACGAGGGTACTTTTACTAGGACCACATGCAGCTAGAAGCAAACTTTCCGATTATGTAGCATCTCTGGATGTTGTTTCTGTTTCAGCATGTACGGTTGTCAAAGACCTTGGTGCTATTATTGACACTAGTCTTTCCTTTGAGTCTCACGTGAATAATATCACCAGGATTGCCTTCTTTTACCATAGAAATATTGCTAAAATTTTAAATATGATGTCATTACAGGATGCAGAAAAACTAGTTCATGCTTTTGTTACTTTATTTACTGTCTGGGTGTGCGAGTAAGTGCATAAATAAGCTTCAGTTAGTTCCAAATGCAGCAGCAAGGGTCCTCACTAGATCTAGGAAATATGACCACATCACCCCTGTTTTAATCAGTCTACACTGGCTTCCAATCAAATCTCGCACTGATTATAAAATACTACTACTGACATATAAAGCACTTAACGGTCTCACACCACAGTATCTGAGTGAACTTCTGTACCAGTATGATTCTCCACGCCTACTTAGATCAAACGTTGCAGGCTATCTGTTGGTTCCTTAAATAATGAAGACTACAGCAGGGGGCAGATCTTTCTCTTATAAAGCCCCACAGTTATGGAACAGTCTTCCAATCAGTGTTCGGGACTCAGACACAGTCTCAGTGTTCAAGTCGAGGTTGAAAACACATTTATTTAGTCAAGCCTTTTATCAGTAGATTTTTTTTTAGGTAAAGGCACAGATCTGGAGGGAACATGGATATAGAGTGTTTGGTGAACAGGGATATTTGTATGCTGTCGTCCCCTCACATTCACACATCCACCCAGGTTAGTTGACGGTGGTGTGGTGGGTCGTCTCTTATCCCAGAGATCCCTCATGTCTGTGTTACCTTCTGGTTCTCCCTTGTAATTATGCTGCCATAGTGAGTCTTGCCGGAGTCCAAACTGCACAGTGATATTAACTTTCATACAACAATAAGGACATTAATAATCCATATACTTCTCTTCCTGTCACCCTCTTCTCTCTCTCTCTCTCTCTCTCTCTCTCTCTCTCTCTCTCTCTTAAACATGCTCCTGAGGCTCCAGTGACCACTGTTCTTCCACAGATCTTTCCACTTCGTCCAGGCCTGCCTCTGGATAGTGTTCTCTTCGACTGGAGGCCACTCTGTGCAGCTTGGGACGGTTTCTCATCAACACCTTGGGTGGTTCTATGAAATTCCGGAGTAAGAATGGGCGCTTTAAGGATGAAATGGACTGTAGTTAATATCAGTAGTCTGCTACACTGACTCAGGACTACTTTTCGCTTCTGATCATCATCACTGTACCCCGCAACACCGTATATCTGCCACAAATAGACATTCAGTGCAACCCAGATGAGGATGGGTTCCCTCTTGAGTCTGGTACCTCTCAAGGTTTCTTCCTTATGTCATCTCGGGGAGTTTTTCCTTGCCACAGTCGCCACCGGCTCACTCATCAGGGACAAACTTACTTATAAAGAACATATTCACTTTTAATCACCACATTATCTGTGTAAAGCTGCTTTGAGACAATGTTCATTGTTAAAAGCGCTATACAAATAAAAATGAATTAAATTGAATTGTACTATTTACAGTCACGGCGGAGAGTTGGGGGACGCGAAATGTTTACTTTATCGGGGGGGTGGTGTAACAGAAAATAATTGAGAAGCACTGTTCTAATCTAATATAAAACATTGTTTTTAAGATTTTTTTATATTGTCATTTTTTAAATTTACACCGATGCAAAATTGGGGAAATTTCTTTGATATTAACAGTTTTTGAAATGAGCTTTCCTCTGTCTCAGTCCAGCTTCAGTCTGGTCTTCTGGAGGTTCTGTGTTACTGAGAGGAGTAAGTCTGGTTGTGTATATTCACTCCACTCCTGAATAATAGAATCCCCTTCCTTTGAGCAAATTCTATCATCACACCTACTGTACATCCCAGAATGTAGAATCTCCATCTTCAACATTTCAGCAGTGTCCCTGAGTTAAAGCCGTCAGAGCCCAAAACACAATTCTTTATTTACTCTGAATGAGTTTTGTCTGTAGGTTTTGTGCATTTATTCAAATTAAACAATTTTGTGAACAAATAAATTTTTTCTTTCAGTTTATATTTTATTTCAGTTAAAAAATGATCATTTAATGCCGGACTAAAACAAATCTATTTGTTTTTTGTAAATACATAAACTGCTGGTGAGGGAAAATGTACAGATTTAATTTTCCACACTGCAGTTTCACACATAAAACCCACAACCAGCAAAACTTTTTAGCCAGGATTTACCAGCATAACACTTTATTTAATATAATTTAGAGTACATCAATAAAATAAAATAAAATAAATGAAAGGTGAAGAGGAACAGGGGTGAGTGATTAGTGACATGTGATCCAGACATGGCAGTGCAGTGGCTGCTGGGTAACGCAGTCAAAAGTCCATAATCCTGATACATATCACATTTTTCATTTTACAATGTACTGTTTAGTGTTTTTATAAAACACACTTTTAAAAGAATATGAATCTTTTAATCTGCAATTAATTTATTAATCACCAATTAATAATATCAGATTATAATCTGAAATAAAACTCTAAATGATCTGATTCACTTTTACAGAGAACTGAACTGGGAGGATCTTTAGAGGAGATTCATTATCATAAACATGTAGTAATGGCAGCAATTTATCAGTAAATGTGTGTGTAAAAGTGTGTATGTGTGTGTTAGTGACAGGATCAGAGAAGGACAGATTTCCTCTTTCACAGTCCAAATTCACTCTGATCCTCTGGAGTTTCTGTGCTACTGAGAGCAGAGTCGATGGCTGTGGTGTAGAACCTGCTCCATAATTACCATCATTATACCACACACACCAGATTCCACTTCTGTAGAACACATCCCCCTTTCTCTTAGCAGATTCTGTCATCACACCCAACATCCATCCAGAACAGTCTCCAACTTCAACATCCCAGCAGTGTGTTCCTGAGTTAAAGCCCTCAGAACCCAAAATAAAGCCATATTGATCAAATCTCTCTGGAACATCAGGAAGTTTCTGTTTCTCATTAATGCGTCTCACACTAATCAGATCATCAGATACACGGAGTACAGGATGAACAGTGTTGGAATCCAGAGTTACACGTGCTGAAACACACACACACACACACACACACACACACACACACACACACACACACACACATATAAATTCTTTAAATCGCTGTAATGCTATATTCGTAAACAGGGCGATGGCAAAAGAAACCTTTCAAAATAAAAGTCCTTTGTCGCTGTTTATGAGTGGATTAGGACTTTTATTTTGATTATTTATAGGACTTTGATTATTTTTATAATTGAGTATCTTATAGAACCAACTTTAGCAGCAATAACTAGAAGTTTTCTTGTTCTGTCTCATACAAATTTTAACACATGATAAGCACCAGATTTTTATTATTTTCTGGGACATAAAACCATTGAATTCAAAGAGGGTGTACTTATATTTTTACATGACACTGTGTGTGTGTGTGTGTGTGTGTGTGTGTGTGTGTGTGTGTGTAGTATTAGTAGTAATAAAAACAAAAATAAATAATAATAATAATAATAATAATAATAACAATAATAATAATAATAAAAAAGAAGAATTATAAAAATTAAATAAAATATTACAAAAATAACACAAGACTATAAATCACATTAGGTTTATTAACAAAGACACACACACACACACACAAACACCATGGCAGAAAAAAAAAGTCTTACAGTATTGGACAATGTCCTGCATCTTCTCCCAGACTTTAAACTTCAGGTTGGCCAGATGTTTAGCCACATGGATCAGTGCTCCTGAAAGCTCATCCGGATGCTGCAGTGTGCACAGAGTTCTGCAAGAACATTCAGGAGTCAGTGTTACTGAGAGTTTGGATTCAGAAACACAGAGAAAGAGAGAGACAGGAAGCACATCACTCACCTTTCCACTGTGGTCTTGTAGTTCTGTAACACAACAAAGCAAATACAAGTGAATGTGATTTACATTTTTACAACACGATGTTTCTGATGATGGAAAGAAGTTTTACTTTCTCACAGTATAAATAGTAAATAAATGATCCTCACTTGTAAGAACGAGATGTCTTCAGCTCTCATCTCCTCTTCTGTTGTTCTGATTGTGTCTAAAAGAGATGACATATCTCTGTTCAGCTTCTCAATCATCTCTTTCATTGTCTGACTCTTCTGCTCCTCTTCCTCTCTCAGTGCACTGATCCTGGACGCCTCTTCATCTCGTAGAAACTGGTGAAGCTTCTCAAACTCCTTCTTAATCTGATGTTCTGCGTGTTGGGCCTGAATCTGCATTTAAGAGTAAATTAAATAAATTATAATAAATATAACAATTATAATCTTAAACCCATTTAATTGATTCTAACCTTTATATGTTCTGCAGTCTGACTCCAGTTTAGTTTACAGTCTTCAAAGAGCTTTAGTTTCTCTTGTAGGGGCTTTAGTGCAGTTTTGAGTTTCTCCTGAAACAAATCAACACACTGCATGGAGACTTTGTGTTTTACATTTTGTTTTAACTCCAAATAACAACATTGATTAAGATAATTTTGAACAACAGCATCTGTTCCCATGTGACACATGACCTCGTAACTAAATCATATTTACCTTACAGTCTGTTACTGCCTCATCAGTGGGGGAGAATCTGTGCTTGGTGTGTTTTCTTGAATCTCGACACACCAAACACACCGGCTGCTGATCATCCAGACAGAAGAGTTTGAGTTTCTCACTGTGTAAACTGCAGACTGTTTCAGATTCTGATGAAGATCTCTGACTTCTGTACTGTAAGAAAGTCTCACACAGGTTCTTCAACACCAGGCTTAGAGGAGGAGTATCTATTGACGACTTCCTCCTACAAACAGGACATTCTCTGGATCCTTTAGTCTCCCAGAACTGCTGCAAACACACTTTACACACACTGTGACTGCAGTGCAGATGAACAGGATCTTTAAAGATTTCACAGCACACAGGACAGGAAAAATCCTCCTCTGAAAACGGTGAAGCCATTTTATTTTGCTGTTGTTCTTCTCTCCAGTGTGAACACTCAGTGTTTCACTTTCACTTTGTTAAAGAAATAATCATTCACTGACTTCAGCTTTCTATCAGGTTAATCACATAGATTTGTATCTCCAGTGTGTAATCACTTCCTTTACCACTGCTGAAAAAGAAACTCAGATTCCTTTATAAATGAAAAAATAAAGTAAAACCCACCAGAGCAGAACACAGCAGGCTGTAAATGAAGAACTGCAGTCGTCTCAGACTTGACACTTCCCTTATAGGCGGAGTTACAGAATGACATGTTATGACCTGTTACAGTCATCATTTACCTCAGAAACACACACAGCACTTACAGTATATTCATGTTCTGACTACAGATTTATCTATAATTTTGGGAAAAACTAATCGTAATAAACAAACTTATTAATAAAATAATTAAATAAAAATTAATAACATAATTCTTTAATTACTGTCACAATTTAGATAAATAATGCTGAAAACACTTCAGGGGCTGATTGAGATCTGACATGTAGTATTTATTGATGGACAAAAGAATACATTCTGCAGCGTTAACACAATTAATGCTACAGTTTCATGTTTGAGTAATAGAACAATAAATGTTTTATTTAAAATGTTTTATGCATCTGCATTGCAATTAATATTTATATGCATTTAACATACAGAGGACGTCCCCAGAAGACATTTTAAACCAAGCCTATCTTGACAAATATAAATATTTGGGTAATAATTATTGTTTTTCTTGTTTATTGTTATATAAACATGTAATGTAGATGTAATATCTCCCTTATTCTTACTGGCTGATGTGAATCTAAGCAGGATGTACATTGGAAATTATTACAATGACCAAACAGCAAAACACACAATTTAAAAACTATTTTCACAGCAGGTTAAAGTCTCCAGCAACGATGATAGCTTCTTCGGGATGTGCAGACTGTTGTTTGTTGATAGCTGCGTGCAGTTCCTCCATAGCTGATTTATATTACAGAATCATGAGTGTTTTAAATGCAGTGCTGCCTGAGGGCCTGAAGATCACTGGCACCCAATATTGATTTTTACCCTTGTCCCTTGTGCAAAGAATCTAAAGATTTCAGTAGATTCTTTGAAAATTTTGAATCTGTTATTTACTGTAAATTATGATATATTCAGCTGTTCTATGTTTTATGTTGAAGAACATTATTCTGAAATTCTTCTGTATTTGGTATAAAGAATCTCAAATAATGATCCTCTTATTTCAGTGCTCTGTAAAAGTGAATCATATCAGATATAGCTTAGAGTTTATTTAGAGTTTATTTAGAGTTTTATTCTAGTTTATTAATGAAATATTTAATATTAAAAGATTTATATTTTTTACAGAAGTACTTAACAGTTCAGTTTTTTTAAGTTATAAAAAGCAGAGGTGGGAAGTAATGAAGTACAAATACTTTGTTATTGTACTTAAGTAGATTTTTCTGGTACAGAATCAGTACTATATGTGACCGGTTGAATGTCTAAAATGAAGACAAATCGACATGCATAAATAATGGTGCATTTTAAATCTGAAGACACGCCCACTGATGTGGAGTTGCGCTTTGACATTGAGCACACCTGTACCACGTAATTATGTCGGCGTGTTTGTGGCTTTATAAAAAGCACAGTTGAGTGGGACACTTTGATTCCTTTCTTATCTGTAGGCTGGGTGGCTAGAAAAGGTATTTTATCTTCTACTTTCCTGTGGCTTTCCCCTGGTGAGTCGCTTGTTTTATTTTATTAGTTGCTAATCATGGTCTGAATGTGTTTTTAGGGAGGTGTGCATGAACGCAGGTAGCATATAGTGATAATAGTTTAACCCCGTTTGTGAGGTAAGCAACTTTATTGGGGGTTATTTTGGGAAAGGGGGAAGCTGTTTGAAATGTTTTATTTTTTTTTTTTCAGGTGCGGCCAAAGAGCGCTAGCTGCTGTTTCGTACATGTTTTGTATGTTTTTACACACCGTTTCATAAACCTGAATTAGCTTGTTGGGTTACAGTTTGGACCAAGCGGACGTCGCGGTTGTAAACCGCTGTATTACTGAGTGTTTTAAAAGATTATTCTGCGCAACTGTTCTGTGCTATGTTTGAGTAAGGACTTGGATATTTATCTCCTGTGCAGGTGTATTATTAAATTAACAGGCTTGGTATTTTTGCTCTGTGAGCCGCTTGGATGCTTTTTAAATATTAATCGGGAGTTAATTGTTTTTCTCTTTTTAACGTGTATAAGTGTAATTACCATTTTACATAACTATTTCCACATGTAACTATCTGAGCTGTGATTTTTGAGACTTAAACAGGAGGGGAGATTGTGTGTTTTGGGTTTATTTTTGGTTTATTCTTGTTTTTAAGAATTATGCACTGATTTGCGGTGTGCTCTGTCCCTTCTGTTACAAAGAGGATGTAATCTAGTCTCTTTGATTGTGGGTAAATAACTGGTAAGCTGTAAATGGTATTGAAATATTTTTAGCCATTCTTTTGTTTAATAAATTTGTACTATTCTTGGAAAGTCACGTCTGTCTTTAATCCCATCCGAACCAGCAGGGTCCTTTATGTTTTTGCAACTTTTTTTTGGTTTAATTATTCTTTTGGGTTTAATCTATTTTCCTGGGTGAATAAATAACCCAGGTGGCATAGTCGGTTCCTTTTTATTTTTAATACCTTTTAACCAAGGGCAAACTTTTGTTTTCACTTATTACATTTTTTACACAAATATCTGTTCTTTGTACTTAAATTTTCAACCAGACTCATTCCTTTAGTTTTAATCTATTTGGTGACATCAATATTTTTTTTCTTCCAGTTGTGAGCCATTTTAGCACATCAACATATTTCTTGTTATTGTGTGGCTTTTTCAACCTACCACTAGTGTATCTTTTCCTTTGTCTCACGCACCACAGACGTAGGCTAGTTTATGAAGATAACAACGAGCAAGGCAGAAGGCAACAAGAGGTGTCAAGTTTATTTCTATAGCGCTTTTCACAACCGACATTCTCAAAGCAGCTTTACAGAAATGAACAGTTAAGGTGAAGTGTATTTATCCCTGATGAGCAGCCATGGTGACTGTGGCAAGGAAAAACTGACTTGGATGTTATGAGGAAGAAACCTTGAGAGGAACCAGACTCAAAAGGGGAACCCATCCTCATTTGGGTGATATCAAGAGTTTGATCATAAATCTTTCAACAATACAGAACACTGGAGAGTGAGAACAAACATGAGCACTGGAGTATAAGATTATAAGTAAATGTTCTTTTTACAGTCTTATACAGTCTTTATGGTTATAAAACTAGGAGCTACTGAGATCAACATTTGTGATCATCACAGATCCAGCAACAGCTTCTCCATGCCAGAGCCTTTAAACACTCCAGGAGGTCCAATGTCAAAACTCCACACATGTAGCGGGATCCAATTGGCACTTTTACGTCTCTAGATGGTTCGGGATGTTTTGTGAGTTCGGCATCTACTTCTTGAAAGGACCATAATCTTCATGAGGTGGGACGTGACTGGAGCTGGCCAAACCTCAGGATGCCTCGAGATGGGGAGAGAAGCTGCTGTTCATGATATTAACAGCACAAGTTGATAATTTGCATTTGATCAGATGTTCTGAAGCACAAGTTTATGATATGTGACGTATGTTATGTGTAGGCTTTGCTAAAAAGATACGTTTTTAATCTGCACTTAAACTGGGCGAGTGTGTCTGAGCCCCGAACACTGTCAAAGACTATTCCAAAGTTTAGAAGCTAAATGTGAGAATGCTCTACCGCCTTTAGTCTTTAGGACTTTGCTATTCTAAGAACTACTAGAAGCCCAAAGTTTTGAGATCTCAAGAAGCGGGAAGGATTGTAGCGTGTTAAAAGACTGGATAGATACATGGGAGCTAAACCAGTAGTTTGTAGTCTATTCGAAACTTAACAGGTGTAGGAACAATAATATTGGGGTTATATGATCATATTTCCTTGACCTTGTGAGAACTCTGGCTGCCGCATTCTTATCTAACTGAAGCTTGTTTATTAATGATGCAGGACATCCACCTAGTAATGCATTACAGTAGTCTATTCTGGAGGTCATGAACGCATGGACGAGCTTCTCTGCATCAGATATAGATAACATGTTTCTTAGCTTAGAAATATTTCTAACGTGAAAGAAGGCTGTTTTTGTAACTTGGTTGATATGATTTTTAAAAGACAAGGTGCTGTCTAAAATAACTCCCAGGTATTTTACCATTGAACTAGTAGTTACAGAACATGTGTCTAAATGCAGGTTGAAATGCTGGAGCTTCTGTGTACTGCATTTTGGGCCCATGAGCAAAATCTCCGTCTTATAAGAATTTATTAGTAGGAAGTTATGGGTCATCCAGTCTTTTAATTCATTAATACACTCTGTTATCCGAGCCAATTGAGCTGTATCGCCTGGTTTTGATGAGATATATAGCTGGGTATCATCAGCATAACAGTGGAAGCTAATTCCATGCCTTCTAATAATATTTCCTGAGGGAAGCATGTATATTGTGAAAAGCAGGTGTCCTAGAACTGAACCTTGTGGCACACCATAATTTACTAGCATTAACCTGGATAGCTTTCCATTTACGTCTATGAAATGGTAATGATCGGACAGGTGGTATTTAAACAATTTAAACCAGCTTTATGCCTGTCCCTGAATGCCGTAAATGGGAGATTTGAAATGACGATAACAAAGGGGTAAAAGTGTGTTTGGATCCAAATTAGGTTTCTTAATGTTAAACTAATACAACATGCAAACAATCTAGGTCAGCTGAATACCACTTAGGACATTGGTGCCTAATGTTGGTTAGTTGCAGCAGCCCTTTGTTATTGCTGTACGTGGTACTATGGCCATACAAACTGCAATGAAAATCAGGTAAATTGGGTACAACTGCGCTGTGATTTCAACACAAAACATTATAGGCCTTTTTATCAATAATCCAAAGCTTATCTGATTCTTCCCTTGATGTCAAAATGCCATGAGATTTTTTTTCTTGCTCTGACGTTTCCACATGCTTTCCAAGTCTTACCCATACATATGGTTTAGTCTCACTGCAACCTTAATGGTGTTAATTTTGACCAACCAATGGCTCTGACAATAGTCGTCTTTGTTTAAACCCAAAAGATATTCCCATGATCCTCCCATGCAAATATCATTGGTTCAAACATACTTTAACTGTGACATTATTTGAGGTGTCACTGAAACTTGAATTGTGAATACATCTTAGTCACTATTTGCAGAGTTATCTTTTTTTCAGCTAGAGCAAATTGACAAAGTTTGGTAACATGTTATAGGAGGGTTATAATGTACTAACGTTAATTTGATGAGACAGACTACACTTTGGACAAATTCTTAAAGTCTTAACATTGGAAAATCAAAGATGGAGCAGCTGCTAATAGAGGCCAAAAAGCAAGAGTCCAGCACCCTTGACCTCGACGTGATTCGAACTTGCAACCTTCTAATCTGGAGTCAGACACGCTACCGTTGCGTCACAAAGTCAGAGTAGCTGCTTTGACCCGCCTCATGGCCCAGATAAGGCTTTGCATTTTTAAAAGGAGCTTTTAAGGTGCTTTTTATGTGAGTTATACATGGTCACATTTTTCAACTAGCCTGCATCCTTGACTGCTGTTGGACATGAAATAGGGGGTAACCTTCATGGTGGGCGTCTTGCAAAAAAGGCACATTAAACAAAAAAATTATTGGAGAAAGCTACAAAAAACTCCTGGTAAGGTGTCGCCTGGCCAGGTGTCGCAACTGTTTTAGGTTCAAAGCAGGAACGTGAGCAGATCCCGGATAGCTCAGTCGGTAGAGCATCAGACTTTTAATCTGAGGTTTATTATCTTTTTTCAGCTAGAGCAAATTGACAAAGGTTGGTAACATGTTATAGGAGGGTTATAATGTACTAAAGTTAATTTGATGAGACAGACTACACTTTGGACAAATTCAAGTCTCAAAATGGACAATCAAGTCAAGACAAGTCAAGAGGCTTTTATTGTCATTTCTACTATACACTGTAATAAATGGAATTGAAGGTAGGTGTTAGTGTTAAGACGGTTTTCACATGCATTCCTTTGTCTGTTCAGTGTCTATAGAATATTTACGATGTTAGTATGTAAGGTAAACAGGGAGTCTTATATGGGCTCACACATCTCCGGCTAGTATATCCTCTTATCCAAACAGGAAACATTTTTAGGTCAGCTTTCTCTCCAATGTGTGTATATATACATGTCTGCTGCCTGCAATAAACCGAAGAAGAACATTTGCTGTGTGCAGTGTGATTCTTCCCTGATATCAGAAAGGCCTACGGGCATTGCAGGTTGTATGGAAAACCTCTCCAAGTATTAAGTTTTCTTTGGGCAAATCCAACAATGTTTAATCCACAATTATCTCTGTACTCTAGTGAGAGTCTGAGGGCAGAAGTCAAGTGATATGAAACATATTCTTTTAAAACAAGAAGTTTCAAAAGATCTTTCTGAACCTTTTTGAACCATCTTTTGTAGAAAGCACAAGATGAATCATGTTTCCTAAAGAGATAATGTGAGTTTTAATGGACTTCCTCCTCGTCCCAGCAAAACAACTTTCACCTCAAGTAAAACAGATTACGTTTGTTTCTAATGTTTCTTCTATGCTAAAACACTTCTGTACATCCTTCACTTCACACAGTAAAGACTAAACAATAAAACACTATCACACATTGATGAAACGCTGTGAGCAGGATTTGAACCTGCGTGGGGAAACCCCATTGGATTTCAAGTCCAACGCCTTAACCACTCGGCCATCGCAGCGGTGATGACATTTGCTGCAATGTCTTGACTTGTCTACAATTTCACCTGAAAAGAAGCATTTAGAATTGAAAGTGTCTCTGACAGACTTTGGCACTTTTCTCACCATTAAACACAAGACAGTAAAATGTTGAATGTGCGCATCATGGCTGATTTCAGTGCTGATTTGAGACTTGGCGCATCAGTAAAACAAATGTTTTTGATGGATGTGCAGAATCGGGAAAACCTTCCGTAACCATGGCTGAGTGGATCAGCAGCACTTTTTTAGGTCAACACCAAAGATAATTAAACCACGAACGAAATACATCTGCTACTGTAGCATGTTCACCATATGGCTTAGACATGGTCACCAATGCAAGAAAGTCTTCTGTTGCTTTTTTGATACTGAAAGATTTTGGCAAAATTTCACTGTATAATAAAAACTCATCCAAATGCTTGAGCATGTCTTTAGACAAAAATAGTCCATTTGACATCACTGGCTTGAACACTTGTTTTGTTATCATAATAGCTGAGCATGATCTCTCATTTGAACAGGATCTGGTCCCAGGAATGGCACAAAATTGTGCAACTGTGTGGCTAAATCTGTGTATAAATAAAGTGCAAAAGGGAAAAAAATGCAACATCCATTCCGCTTTTATCCTGAGTTATTCAAGATATATATAGTTATTCAAGACATTTTAACTTGTATTTTAAAAGAAGTATATGTGGATATTTTTAAGAAAGGAGAGTTGAATCAAAGAATGGGAATGGGCTTAATAAAATTGTTATACAAAAAAAAAAGGGAGAAAACAGATCTTAAAAACTACAGACCAATCACTATGCTGAATACTGATTTTAAGATTTTATCCAAAATCTCAGTCAACAGACTGAAGGAAGTAATGCTGAGCATAATTAAAACTAACCAAGTGTACGGTGTAAAGGGTAGAGATATAGCAGACACAAATATTTTTATAAAAGATATGATAAGATACATGCGTGAGCAGAATAAAGATGGTTTTATTATCAGTTTAGACTTTGAGAAAGCATTTGACATTGGCGATCAAAATTAGAGAACAATTAATAAACAATTGAACAATTTTGAAATAATGTCATCTTCACTGCTCAACAGTTGAAGGAGTTTATGTCCTGTCTATACCATGCTACCAGAACACCTTTTCCACCAAATAACTAAGGCATTTAAAAAAAAAAAAAACATTTTTTTGCAGAAAACACACTGATCAAAATTAGAGAACAACAATGACTGTAGCATGGAAAAACATTACAACAAAATGTTCTGAAGGTTACAACAGTCAGCAATTAGTAGGAAGTGTACAGGCCTCTGCTCTGAATGACTTCAGCACATCTGCGGCCACAGGACAGCACTAGTCTCTCACACTGCTCTGGTGTGATTTTGGTCCACTCTTCTTCCAGTCTCCTCCACAGTTTGGTGACTGTAGTGGGTTTCTTGGACATAACTTTGTCACCAAGGATTTTCCAGAGGTTCTCTATTGGGTTGAGATCAGGACTCTGTGCAGGCCATGTCATTATTTCAATGTTTTCAGTTTCAAGGAACTGCTTTACCCGTTTTGCTGTGTGACACTGTGTGACACACTTTGGGTTCAGTCTTTCTCCAGTTTGTCGCTGAACATAATGTTTCCCATCGGACCCAAATAAATTAAACTTGCTTTCATCACTGAAGTGAACTTTGGACCAGTTCACACAACATGCTTAGTCTAGCCTTTTGATTCTTTCTGCTAATGAAAGGTTTGGTCACTGCAGAGTGGGCTTTCAGTCCAAATGCTCTTAAACGCAGAGACACTGTATGATGAGACAGATCTTTACCCTGTTTAGCGCTGAACTGGTGACCAATTCCAGCTGCAGTGTGGAAACGATTGCCCATTGTGATCCTCTGCAGTATCCTGTCCTCTCTTGTATTTGTCTTCCGTGGACGACCAGCCTTCTTGGCGGACTTGAAAGAGTTTGTGATGTTGTAAAGATTCAATATTCTTGAAATCACAGATTTGGAACGACCAACTTGTCTTGCTATGGCTGATAGGGTCATCCCTTTGGCCTTCATCTGGACAACCTGCTGCCGGAGGCTTTCAGTCACTTTAGAACGGCCCACCATCTTGCAGAGTCAGTGAAACTGGAAGTTAGGCTGCCAGTTAAATAGGGGTTGACAGAAAATCAAGGAAATTAGCACCAGGTACCAGATTAACACCAATAACTGGGAGGTATCTGAAAGTGTTCTCTAATTTTGATCAGTGTGTTTTCTGCAAAATAATGTTTTTTTTTTAAATGCCTTAGTTAATTTGTGGAAAAGGTGTTCTGGTAGCATGGTATAGACAGAACAAAAACTCCTTCAACTGTTGAGCAGTGAAGATGACATTATTTCAGAATTGTTCAATTGTTTATAAATTGTTCTCTAATTTTGATCGCCAGTGTATTTACAGACTGTTAAGCATAAAACCAGAGTAGTAGCTTTGGTAGAAGAAGCAACTTTTTCGGGATTTCAACCTCTTTGGTGCTGTGAGAGAACAAGCAGTGAGCGAGATGCACGTTATCATTGATACAGCGTTCTGATAGCTCTTGTTCACCCAAACACAGTTTATTCAGTGTAAAACTTGGGCTCGTCCGGGATTTGAACCCGGGACCTCTCGCACCCTAAGCGAGAATCATACCCCTAGACCAACGAGCCAAGCAAATTCAGGTCAGATTGATTCGCATCTGGAACGACTCTGCACATGAAGTTGAAGGGAAGGCGAGAACCCAACAGCTGGAGGTCCGTGGATCTTTTTGTTTCATGTTATGCAAAGTAAAATCCTGGATCAAAAAACCTGAATCATATCCCTAGACCAAAAAGCCTTCTTGTGGAAGAAGTGTCTACTGATATGTCACTGCATAGTTCATGTGCTTTGCTGGCATATGTCTTCAATTTAAACACATAGATAAAACTTAATGTGTCCAGCCAAAGCTGCTTCTGTAACTGCAGGAAACAGAAAGGTTCATTAGTGATTTGAACTTGCAAACACATGTCTCCTGTTCTCCATGCTAACATTTTGGAACAGTTACTGTGAAAAGAGAGCATTTCCACATTTAAATCATATGGGTCAAACTCCTATCATGCAGATTACAAACATTTTCTATGAAATGAGTCCAGGGATCTGAGCAGGCATAAATGGCTGGAAGCCCTGAAGGTCAGCAATTCCTATATTTTTTAATAGGGCTCAACATTTCAGTATTATCCCTAATGACCTCTCCTAACCATGCAGAATCTAACAGATCCACTTTAAATGACCACTTCTACCCAAACAGTAACACAAAAAATTGTTGTTGACTCAAGCTTTTTAGACAGATGAAGTATTGCATGGACCCCAACTGGTGAAACAGAGTAGCTTTAACTGAGAGAAGCCACAAATATCATCTAGTCATTTGTGAAATATGCATCTGAAGAGTGAGACTACTTGTCCAGTGCACATAGGGATGAGTTTATGTTGTATACCAAACGTTCGGCGGTCAATTATTTTCGTTTAACAGACCGTTGCTAATAATAATTGACCGCTGTCTGTCTGTCAATACTATGAATGGTAACAAATAAATAACAATCATTTATAATAATAAATAAAAAACTTTTGTAAATGATTTATACTTTGAATTGCAATGCATTGATTTTAGTGAGGTTAGTACACACTCATAGCCATAAATGCAATTCTAATAATTGACATAATCTTTTCTTTCGGTGTTTCAGTTTTCGGTTTTGGCCTTGGTTTCCTCATTTTTGGTTTTTGGTTCCGGCCAAGAATTTAAATTTCTGTGCATTCATAAAATATTATCACTGGTGTGGCCCTCTGACACAATTCAGGTTTCTCATGTGGCCCCTTGTAAAAATGTATGGCCCACCCCTGGTCTAGGGTATGGTTCTTTGGGTGCGAAAGGTCCGGAGTTCAACTCTGGGACGAGTCTTAGTTTTACACTGAATAAACTTTGTGTGGGTAAACAAAAGCTGTAATAACGCTGTATGGCTGATATCTTGGTTCTCGCTTGCTGCACGTTTTCTCACACCACCAAAGAGATTGAAATCCTTCAAGGGCGATTTCTTCTCCTGAAGCTACTGAGCCCAAAATTGCCTGAACACCTTGAAATTACTCTGGTTTTATGCTAAACAGTCTGTAAATTGATTACAAAGAAACAAAAAGAATCTTGGACCTCTGGCTGTTTGGCTCTCGCCTTCTCTTCACCTACATGTGCAGGGTGTAGTGTCAATCCAGTGGTAAATCAATGCCAAGTGTTGGACTGAAAAGTTTAGCTCTTTTCCGATCTTACATTTTAGGTAGCACCATGTAACGGTTTTAAAATGTTAGCATGGAGAAGAGAAGACGTGTTTCCAATGTACAGTAACATTTTATTACAAAAGTTTAAATTAAGTTTAAATCTCTAATGAGCCTTTCTGTTTCTTGCAGTTACAGAGGGCGGCTTTGACTGGACACCTTAAAGATTTCTGTTACCTTACAGCAAGGCTTGTTGGTCTAGGGGTATGATTCTCGCTTCGGGTGCGAGAGGTCCCGGGTTCAACTCCCAGACAGGCCCAGATTTTACAGGAAACAAGCTTAGGGTGGGTGAAAAGTGCTATCAGAACACTGTATCGGTGATAACTTGTTTCTAGCTTGCTGCACGTTCCCAGCGTGCAGTGTTGGCTAGACATCATTAAGACCATGCAACCTGTGCTCCCTTCTCCTGGCTCATTGGTCTAGTGGTATGATTGTCGCTTTGGGTGCGAGAGGCCCCGGTTTCAAATTCCGGGAGAACCCAAATTCTGCCCACAATAACCTTTGTTGGGGTGAACAAGAGCTATCAGACAACTGTATCGCAACAACTATATGACAATTTGGTTCTCACTTGGTGCTTGTTACCTCATAGCACCAAAGATGTTGAAATCCCATGAGAGCGATTTCTTGTCTTTAATATACTGAGGCCATAATAAACCACTTTTAAATTACTCTGATTTTATGCTGAACATTCTGTAAATAGATTACAAAGAAACAAAAAGAACCTTGGACATCTGGCTGTTTGGATTTCGCTTTCCTGTCACCAACATGTGCAGGGTGTCAGAAGTCAGAAGTAATTATCCATGGGTTTAACTTGGAAAAGTGCTGCTGCAGTGTTTAAGAGCTGCGTTCTGACAAAACAATCTGCAGGGAAATTGTAAGAAACCAAAGCACAAACTTAGTAGGCAGGATTTGAACATGGCGCAGGTATTGACCCCATTGGATTTCAGGACCATCGCCTTATCCACTCATCCATGATTATAGAAGGTCTTCCATGACCTCTGCACATCCATCAATGAGTCAACTGGTGCTTGCTTGCATCAAAAGGAAACCAATGGCAATCACAATTTCCTTGTAGAGCTATATTTTCATCTGTAGGGAAATATTGTTGGTTGCTTTGATCATTTCAACTTGTCCAACCAATATGAAGGAAAATAGTAGGATCATTCCAGTCAGTTCCCACTCTGAGCTGGAAATGGAACTGAGGTATGAAACAGGTAACTCTTAGCAGAGGATGGTTTCGATCATCAACCTCTGGTTTATGGGCCCAACATGCTTCCGCTGCACAACTCAGCTAAGTGCAAGCAACCAAGACGGGACTCACGAAAAAGAGCAAAGGCAAAGAGCGGCCTGGATCTACTTTCCTGGCTTCCAAACGATGCTGAGAAACGCAGTGGTATCCACTCAGCCATGATTATAGAAGGTTTTCCATGACCTCTGCACATCCTTCAATAAGTCGAATGGTGCTTGCCTGCATCAAAGGGAAACCAATAGCAGTCTTTCTGTTTGCTGCACAAAGTAGGCAGGTCATTAAAATTCAGCATTTGTCCTCTTCACCCATGTACTGATCACATGCAGATCTTGAAGTAATAGGATTTTGAAATAGGTTTTATTTTCTCCACTCTGAAACGATATTCATCCTTATCTGAGATCTCAATTGATGTCCACCTCTCTGCTAATCACATGCAAGCAATACATTCTTACCCTTATTCCTAATGAAAGGTGGCTCATATAGAATTATGTGAAATTTTCACCTGTAGGAAAATTTTGTTGGTTGCTCTGATTATTTCAACTTGCAAAATAGTCCAACTAATATGAAGGAAAATGGTTCTAGTCGATTCCCCACTCTGAGTTGGAAATAGGACTGAGGTATGAAACAGGTAACATTTAGCAGAGGATGGTTTCGATCCATCGACCTCTGGCTTCAAAATGGTACTGGGAAACGCAGTGGGCTTCTTGTCAATATCAGATGAAGCTTCAATTGAATTTGGGTTATAATACAAATGATTCAGTCAGAGACCATGCTCAGCTTTCAAGATAACAAAACAAGTGTTCAAGCCAGTGATGTCAAATGAGACCTAGACTTTTACCTTGGTGACCACGTGTAGTCCAAATAATGAACACGCAAAAGTCACGGACATGTTATGTTTGCGGTTTAATTATATACGGGTTTGACTTATAAAAGTGCTGCTGCAGTGTTAAAGAGCTGTGTTCTGGTGGAACAATCTGCAGGGAATTTGTAAGAAACTAAGATTACAAACAGTGTAGGCAAGATTTTAACATGACGCAGGGAGACCCCAATGGATTTCAGGTCCGTTGCCTTATCCACTCAGCCATGACTACGCAAGGTTCTGCCTGAAGTCTGCACATCCATCAATGAGCCCGAGACAGAGAGGAAAAAAAACAGTTAATACAGACAAGCAGGCAGATGGATGGATGGACAGACAGACATACAGACAGACAGACAGACAGACAGCATGGTAAATAGAAAAGAGTAGCAGTCAGACTAAATATAAGACTGACAGACAGATAGATAAAGACAAAAAAGCTGACAAATAGATGGCCGGATGGATAGACAGACAGACAGAGAGACAGACAGACAGACAGACAAACAGACAGAATAATATTTGAAAGG